>NW_015971595.1:397915-446569 GCF_000835475.1 Cladophialophora bantiana CBS 173.52
TTGTTGGTCGCTCGGCAATTCCTGCGGATATGGATTCGCGGAATATTGTTGGTCGCTCGGCAATTCCTGCGGATATGGATTCGCGGAATATTGTTGGTCGCTCGGCAATTCCTGTGGATATGGATTCGCGGAATATTGTTGCGGAGGGTGAGGCGAGGGTGTGCTTTCCTGTCTGTCAAACAACGCATTTGATCTCGGTTGTGGCTGCGGCGCTCCATATCCATCATCTGCAAACGGATTCTCAGCCACACCGTAGTCGGCACTGGATGAGTAGGCATGCGACTGTGGACGAACCCGGGTCGGGACGGGAGGGGGCTGGTCGGGAGCGGCATAGGCTGAGGAAAAGGCGGCGGCGTTGGAGAAGTCATACGGGTTGGGGTTCGTTGGCGCTGGTGGATTTTGCGGCGGTCCCACTTTGCTGGGGGGAGGGCCTGGAGGCGGCGCATAAAGCTCTTCCTCCTCCTTCCGCAGTGGGCTCACGGGTGTAGGGATCGTATTTTGCCGGCGAGGAGGCGAGGAAGAGTACGGTCCGTGGTCGATCGGCGCTGATTGAGGCTGAGATGGTGGCGCGTACACATTCTGGCCTGGGACGTGCTGCGTGAACAAGGGACTCTGTTGAGGCTCTGATTGCGGTTGAGGGCTAGGTGTCGCCATGCCAGTCGCTTTCCGAGCTTGCAGAACTGCTCTCTGATGTTTCGACATGGCGATGTTCAATTGATCATTGGTTTCGATCAGGGTCAGCATCGTGTCGGGGTCGGGCGCGGGATTCTGGGCATTCAGGTATGACTGAATGCTTCGCTGCATCGTTTTCGCGCGATCGGCAAACTCTTTCACGAGATCATTCGCCAATAACTCTGCCTGGGCTGTTGACTGGACTGTCTGAACGAGAAGTCGTGCAGTAGTCTTTGCTTCTTCGATCCGTCCGGCCAACTCATCGGGCGGCGGAAGCGTATCCCGGCGTCTGGGTTGTTGGTGGTGGTGGTAGTTGCCAGAGAAAGCACCAGGTATTTGGGTCTGCTATTGTCGACAACGATCAGTTTCGGCGACCCTTAACCCTAGAAACATCGCGGCTTACCGGAGGACGGAGGGCATTTCGCTTTCCCTTCTCCTTCTTCCACATCTCCATCAGAGGTCCAAGGCTGTCATTTCCGGGCGCTTTCTCGAACTCAAAGTAGTCCAACGTCTCCCTGAGGATCTGCTGTACACTGGTATCTTTCCCTTCCCGCAGGAGCTCTTTCACGGTCGCGACGAATTTGTGGTCGAAGTTCTGGGTAAAGGCATGCGCCGGGTTGTCGGTCAGAATGCGAGTGAGCATGACGGCGTTGTACTGCGCAAACCCTCGTTGGTAGTGTTCTTTACCCAGGTATCGGCGAATGGTCGCAGCCGCCTCTTTGGCCGCCGTAGGACTCGATTCGGCAGCATCAACAATGGCTGGCAGGTGGAGGTATTCTTCGCCGGCGGTATCAGAATTGGGGGCGCCTGATTCGCAGAATGCTGTCTGAACGCTGATATTAGCTGGCGATCCGCGACAATGTGGAAGCTGTAGCATGGACTCACGACTTCGCGAACCAGGACAGCTTCAGGTGAATCGCCCTGTGGCAGTACATAGGTGGTGCTGCTCCCATTTCGCTCGGGGCCTGGCGCAACATCATTATCAGCCTCAGCAACCCTAAACAAGACAAGTATCGCATACTACCGCTCTTCTTCTTGATGTTGCCTAGAAACTTCTTCATCGCGGTGGTTGAGCTCTGACTCGCACCACTTGAACTTCGCGATCGTCGGATGTTGACTGCGGTGTGCGAATATGAATTGCGACAAGATAGACTCGTAGGTCAACCTGCGGCAGCAGGCGGCGTGGAGTATTGTTCTCCGGCGACCCAATCTGCAGACTAAATTATGAGGAAGCTGTCACTGGGTCGGTAGGACAGGCAAAGGACAGGCAAGGGTCAGGCAGGGGAGAGGCAGGGGACGAGTGGCTGATCTCCCACAGAAGCAACTACTGCACGTTCCGGGGTCCCGTCTTCAAGCAGGTTGGAGACAAGTCTTGAAGCCTGGAGGTTGTGTGGAGAAAGGAACAACAGAGAACAAAGAGTGTGAGGGATCAAGGGGATTTGAGTGCTTGGGTGTGTTGTTCTACTTGGCTGGTGGTCTGCTTTGATTCTTGTAAGATGGGCAAAGCGCAGGGCCTCGTCCCTCTCCACAACGCAGTCACCAGCCTTAAGAAGAAGACGATCTCGCCCGGTCAGCCGCGCACTTTGGTTTCTTGGGAGTTCTTGGGGCTACACAACCTCTTCGTCAGCAATCTTCTTCCGACTCCGAGGCGACAACATCTGCTGGTGCCACTACCACACAAGCACTTCCCTCACCAGAACAGTAGTGGAATGCGACGAATTCTTCGTCACCTGCAGATCCTTAATCCTCCGAGCCAAGTCCAACTTGCCGTCCTGTCACCCAATGCTCCTTGCGCGCTACGATGTATGTGGAACGAGGCTGTGTCAGAGAGCCCACATGACTGTTCCTCACAACATGGAAAGTCTATATACTGCCTCTATACGTAAGCAGTGTATCGTCATTCTTGCCACCTTTTGGCCACCCGCCACGATCCACAGACTAGGCAGTTACTGAACCTGGAGGTCTGGGTAATAGGGTCGTTGCAACAAGCGATGTTGCCGTAATGGCAATCTATGTGTGTCATAGCTCTTTCCGTTGGGTCCAGGCTGAAGCATTCAGCAGCACGGAGTATACTGAACAGAAAAAGGCAACTTCAACTTTTCATATGTTTCCCCTCTTCTCATCCTCTACCGTCCCTGACTACCAGGTAAAGCTCTCCTCATTCAACTCCAAATTGCCTAGATGTATCCTGCTCCTCACTGCTGCTCGCACCTCATCTGCCAGTGCACCAGGCCCGCAAACGCTCACCATAACAGCCCCGACCCTCACAGGAATCACCTCGTCCAGCACAGCGCCAGGATCAACCCTCCCTTTGGCAATCTGCATGGTAGGCTTACTCTTGCTATGATTAATCGCTCTCGTCGGTTTGCTGACATGCACTCTGATCATGAGAACTTCTCGCCGGCCTTCCATGTGTAAGATCTCGTTCATCCACGGCTTCACCCACTCCATGCACTCGGTGTCGCGGATCGACCAGACGAGCACAATCTTGCGTGTCGCTACAGTTTGAGCCCGCGCACCTGCCAGGAGGTGTCGGATCTGAATAAGATGATGGGTGATGCCACCGCCGCCCGCGAACATGACCACCGTACCGTAACTGACAAGCGAGTCGTGACCGGCATAGGGACCTTCCAGAAATCCTCGTAATTGAAGCTGACAATTGGGAACAGCACGAGCCTTCTGGTATAGCTGTCTCGTCATTCCAGTTCGTGCGACCATAACTAGCGAGACTGTTGTGGGTGCTTTTGATAGTGAGCTGAAGATTGACTGTCTCTCCAAAGAGTTCGGGGTCGATGGTCTGTGCAATTCGAAATTGTGGCCACAGACTGGGGGTTCCGATTCGACATTGGTCCAGGCGACTGAGAATGGATGCGACATCCAAAGCGAGATCGATGGGAGATATGCATACATGTGACTTCCCGGCCGGATTGTGATACGCCGCGGTAATTGAAAGGTGACACGACATGCATCACCTGGTAACGCCTCAACGATCGCGGTTGTCATGCCGCCTGACCGGGAGTAATTGAGATATGCGATGGTACCCAAGCGCCAAAGTCTTTCCGCCAATAAAAGCAACACCGCAGTCAAGATTGACGGGTAGGCCGGTAGACGCATAATGTCGAGATGGACATATACCCCGAGCAGGGCAAAGAATGCCAGCCATTGGTGAAAGTGAAGAAACGTCTCGTAAAAGGCGTGTCGAATGGGTGACAATGAATGCAGTGGCAACAAGACTATCGCAACCAAGCCTAAGAGGCCGTAGTCGAGAAAAGGAGCGCCTTTGAAAATCCTGAACGTTGCCTGGTTTCCTTTGGCCAATTTATATGCAGCCAGCCACGCGAAGAAGTGGATGGCCGATAATGCGGCGACCAATCTGCCGATCCAGCGGTGGAAAAGATTGAATGTGTCGAAGCTGACTCTGAGAATCGGTATTATGAGGTTGTTCCTCGCAGCGAGCACGATAAGAGGAATCATGTTGACGGTGGCCAGGATGCCGCTTCGTCCACGTAGCTCCGCGTACAACGCCCCCTTCTGCGGGTTGCCCCAATCGAGGAGAAGACAGTAGATCAAATTGGTGATCGCATAAATGAACAGGAGCAATGAGTGGATACGGCTTGGCAGGGTGCCATAGTTGACCGCGCCGGATAGTTGGAACTCGCGGTTGTGTCTTTTCTTCCAGAGCGGTGCGTAGATGATATGCTTCTTCAGCCAACTCCAGATCCTGAAGTGATCGACGCCGTAGTAGTTCTGTTGAGAGGGCTTTTCTGTCGTCATGCAGTAGATGTTCCGGATGTAAGATACAAACAGCTGGGACAGTCGCAGAGCAAACACAATCGTGAGTGCGGCGATGATCGAAAGCCACAACATTTTGACCAGCTGAGCATCCATTTCCAGATTGACTCCGTTCAAACCGGTGTAGAAGGGAGAGACAGTGGGAGGGTTGCCACCTGCTACTGCAAGGTTGGAGATAGGAATGGTGGGCTTGGTACCGTTGAAAGAGCTCCGAGCAGCCCGGAGACTTATATTCCCATCAGCTAGATCCCGTCTGGCATGATGACCCGGTTGCGAGTTGATATGGTTGTTTGCATGGTTTTGGAATGCTTCAGACACTGTGTCGAGCACGTTTGAAAATAAACGGCCAATTTTGTCCATTTTTTTTTTTTTTTTTCAGTTTGATATGGTCCAGGTGTATGGGCCCAACTTTCGGGATGGAATGTTTGCGTAGGGCCTGGGAGTGAGAAGATAGTATGGGTCTTTTGTCTTGGGTCAATGAAATTATGTGAAAGAAGGTTAAGCAGTTGTGTCTCAACTGGTGAAAAACCAGCATAACAAAAGCAGTTCTTTGGAGTTCCACAATTACCTTGTCTTGAAGTATGAAAGAGCGAAAGAAACAACACAAAAGGACAGAGAAAGACAATCAGCTGGTTTTGGATACTCGTGACCATGGTGTCTCAATCACAGGTATCTCTTGACGTTTAAATAACTGCCTCAATAACACTGCGGCCCACATGACTTTCTGAATAACGCCGGCTGGCAACAGTATGGAAGTGAAGCATGTCGCTCAATAAAGGAGTGCTTATTGAGCGGTATTGAGCAGTATCAGGCAGGCGATCCTAGATATGTTGTTTCTCACTGTTGATGTCACGGCAAGCAGACGTGGCCAAAAAAAAAAGCTTTGTAGCGTGGACAATTAGAAGACAGCAGCACTTAGGCCATCGTGAACAGAAGAGCCGACTTCATCTCTTGATGTTTGACCACTATGCTGCAGGAGAGAGAGTCCCTTTGGTAGCCCACGAACTGACTGACGGTTGGAACATGTCGGAAATTGACACGGGTGCTGGCAGAATCCCCTCCTTTGAGGAAAACCATGATATCCAGGTGTGGAGTTGTGCCAAGCGTACGCAGTGCGGCGAAACTGGTCGAGAATGTCTTGTTGACAACAAACAGCTCTCAGAGAGCTTGGATTCATGATAAATGGAGACAAATGGGCTCACTGGCACCAGAAGTGCGCAGAGATGACGCTGCAGGTTACAGTGAAAATGTCCAAAGAAGTGCCGGCAAACTTTCTATATTTTAAATGACGCAAAAATTCTTCCCGATGACAGTCTTTTGACCTTTCCTCGCGCCTGAAATGAATGGCAATCTTGGGCAGTCTAGCAAAACCGTCTCAGTCCATCTAAAGAAAGAAAAAGATCATCATCGCCCCATCCATCCTCCATCAACAGTCAAAACTTCTCCACTGACATAACGGCTCGCGTCACTCGCCAGGAAGACCACAGCGCCCTTGAAATCCTCGGGTGTCCCCCATCGTCCCGCGGGGATCCTTTCGAGAATCTGCCTCGCGCGTGTCTCATTCGCAATCAATGCCTCATTCATGTCCGTGTCGATGTACCCCGGCGCAATGGCGTTGACATTGATCCCTTCCTTTGCCCACTCGTTGCTGAGCGCTTTCGTGAGTTGAGCCACGCCGCCTTTGGACGCGGCGTACGCCGGCACGGTGATCCCGCCTTGGAACGTCAAGAGAGAGGCCACGTTGATGATGGCTCCTCGTGACTGCGAGTGTGAGGGCGGTGCGGGTTTTGACAAGAGATAGGCGCCAAAGTCGCGGCATAGTGTGAACACCGTCGTAAGGTTGACTTGTAGCACAGTGTTCCAGTCGTCAAGAGGGAATTGGTGCGCGGGATGTCGTTTCTGAATCCCTGCGCACGTCACTAGAATGTGCATGTCATGGCCAGCCTTCACGAGGTCCGGGATGGTCTTCGATACGGATTCCTGGTCGGACAGGTCTGCCGTGGCTATCGTGGCCTTTCGTCCGAGTTGTTGGATTTGATTATATGTTTTCTTGTTGCTTTCATCGCGCTATTCGAGCATCTGATAGTCAGCGTATTGCACAGGCTGGGCCAACATTCTCAAGGACGCCCTCGATCTAATCCGCCGTCGCTGGCTTTCTGTCTCTCACTCTCTCACCTGAATGAGAATGATATCTGCACCAGCCTCGGCCAAAGCAATCGCCATGGCTGCGCCTATACCTCGACTCGCGCCCGTTATGACGGCTGTCTTGCCGGAAAGCGAGAACATCTTCGCTAATGCCTCCATCTCTCTCTCTCTTTTAGGGGTTGCTTTTTTAGAATAGAATTTAAAAAGCCCTATTTCTTGTTTGTGCTTTTCTCGCAACGATTCTTCCCCCAATACTTTCTCAGCAGGAACCTGAGTCAAAGAGATATGCTTCGCTTTTGAAGGATGAAGTGGAATCCTTCCATTTGCGATTTTCACTTCCCAGCAGCCTCAGGCTTCATACGACAAAACAAGTAATTCACGGCGATGAGACCGGCCTTTTGCAGGTGTGAAATTGACTCGGCAAATGAAACTTCGGTAGATCAATTGCCGACATGAGGGGTAGGGACTCGTTTGCCCCTGACGTCCCTCTAGCCCCTCCAGCCTCGTGCGGCATCGGCGAGAACGACGAAATCAAATATGGAGTCCCCTACAGAGAACAAGCCAAAAAGAGGAAATTTTATCCTTGTCTTATTAAACGCATGTACGTATTATCATGCCTATTAAGTCGGTATTCTCATAATAATCATGGTTCTCCTGGCTCATCCACATCTTGTCCGCCTGGCCATTTGCTCACACTCCGTCTGGCACTTCCGTTCACAACAAGATCGAGACTGCCGTGGCCTCAGGGTCCATCACATCATAGGGCTTCGTCTGATCATCCATATCTTTGCTGTTCTGCTTGAAGACTCCAGCCAGATCCATCAAATCAGCATATAGCTGCGCAGCTGCGGCAGCAAGTTGAATCTGCTTGTTCAACGAAGCAAGCTTGGCTGTGGAAAGGGCAAAATTGAGCATGTTCTGTTCCTCAGCCACTCTGTAGCTGAGGAGATAGGGGATGTGAGACGCCAAAAGCCATTCACGTGCGTGCTTGATCGGATACGCAGCAAGCAAGTCTTCCTCCTTATATGTCTTGAGTGCATCGAGAGTGGTCGGCAGCGGCGAGAATAGAGCCGAAGGCTTGCTTATAACGAACGTTTGGTAATAGCTTTGGAGATAGTTGATGGCGGTATGCTGCGGCGAGGCGATATGGATGCACATTGTGACAGCATCGACCAGGCTGTCGATAGTCTTGATCTGTGGGAACGACTTCATCTGTCCTCCATCGTCGGCCTGCATCTCCTTGGTCCAGTCCCCAATCTCCTTATCCTGCTCAACCTGCTCATCGGAGTGGAAGTCGATGGCTAGAACAGCTGAAACAAATTTGCGGAGGATCTGCCACATGAGATTCATATTTCGCGCATATGCATAGTTGTGGAACTTCGGGTTGCTAGCCAGTTCACTGGGAGGGAAGCCTCTCGTCGTCAGGTCTTTCGGCACATATCTTCCGGTCCAATCGAAGCGCTGGTACGCATCTTTGACAAATGAATAGAGTTGAGGGTCCGTGACTCCCACGATCTTGGTGATAATGTTCGGAACAAGGGTAGACCGAGCCGCCGCGTTGACTGACAAAGTCTTGAGCCAATGAGGCTGAAGGAGACGATACACCGGATGATCTATCGAGAATGCTCGATGAGCTGCCACAATGGTAACTTCCTCCACCAGGTGAGTATCCACCAAGTGCACTGTGACTTCGTGTCTGAGCCAGTCAGATACCTGAGCGCATGTCTTTGCGTACCGCCACGGCCAATCGTCTTTCGATTCTGGGCTAGATGGACTCGATCTCTTGTTGAAGATGACCACCGAGTCCGCAAGGCTGCCCTTGTAATCAACTGCTATTGCCAGTGGGTGGAGGATCCCTGTGTCTGTGAGTTGAAAGAGAGTCACCGAAGCGCACAGACGTCTCATTCCGTCATTGGAAATCAAGTCTGCATGCTGACCTGCCCCGACAGCGTCTCGGAAATAACTGCAGTCCTGGATGTAGAAGGAGTCAGGGTTCCCATCAGACAAAAGACTATGCATTTCAGTGTTTGACTGGGCGAGATCGGTAAACCCTTTGAGCCACTCAGGCGAAGCCTTTTGGATGGTGGTTGGGTTTGTGCCAACAAATTGCTGTTGGGCAAAGACGGCATCGGTCCACCAGTCGGAGCGATTGCCAACGTTCTCCTCGTCAAAAATGTCCTCCTTTTTCTTGTGGAGCTCATTATTGCGTGCTTCGATGGCATCAACCGTTGGACCCTCTGGATGGTCATGGATAAAGTCAAGGATGGTGTCCGGAATGAGAGTGCCGACGAGGGTACCTGTATCGAGGAGCCTCATGAAATCGAAGATGTTGAGCAAGTTGACTTGGTCCACCTTGGGGATGATGTCGAGATGCGGGGGGTAATTGTCACTCCCTGGCTTCTGAAACGTGTAGAGCTCCGTTGGTTTGACAGCGAGACCCAGTGGGACGCTAGTTTCAAACCCAGCTACGTCAAAAAAGGATTCAAATCTGTGCGCTTTCAGTATTTTACGTCCTTGAGCAGAGATGGGATATCCCGAAATACCTTGTCTCGATTCGCTTCATCATTTGGGTCAAAGCCAACTTGGTACCTCGATAGGTACCAGCCTGGAGTGGAGGAGGCTTCCCGACATTTTTTGGAGGGGTAATCTTTTTGTTGGTATCGGCAGCAGAGATGTCTCTTGGGACAATTGACTGTTTCAGCAGCTCCGAATTAAAGGCCCCCTCGTCCCAACCAGTCTTCAATGGGATTGAAGTGACAGTATTCACTGGTGTCTGCATATTCCCCATGATAGGCGACGACGATGATTCTGAATGCTCCCTCTTACAAATGCAGGATAGAGAATGAAAGAAATTTTGGACTCCCCGGATGCCTCTGTGGACGAGAGCTTTAAATGCATCTTGAGTGCAGGTGAACGGAGGTCTGTGCCGTTGGTGGCGTTCTGTTCCAGACCTGGAGACGGGAAGACAGGACCGTGAGGTTCGAGGAGCGGGAGCAGAGGTGCTAAGGCCGACCCGAGAGTTCTGAGAGTTGCGAGATTTGAGCGACGTAAAAGAGGCTGGAGACGAGCCATGAGAGCCGTGAGAGGCGTGAGAGTTGGACGAGTCCAGCCGCAGCTGAGGCTGCACCTGTGATTCGCTCATTTGCGAACCCACATTCAGCAGAGACGCTACTCAGGCCTGGACACGAACTCTACACGAACTTCTCACCTCTGGTTCAGCTCCACAAAATTGCGTCGCCTTACCACGGTGAGTAACTGTCGTGATTCTCGTTTGCTGAGCTGAATCAAGTTGGCAAAGTCGGGTGTGGCAATGCCTGTCACTTTCCCATTAGACTTTCCGGGTAAGTGCTGTTCACATGTCGACGGTCAACTGATTGCGCCTTCCACAGGTTCTCGACCATCAACGAACGACCTAGAACTCAGACCAACAGTCGCTGCTGTGCGACGTCTTCTCCCACATCCTTTCCTTTCAAACCCTTTCCAGGGCTGAGGTGACGAGATGTGTGTCCAGAAGTTCCTGTGTAACAACCGCAGCTAGGCACCACTGACTGGTCGCGAGAAGTCATACATGACAAGTCGCTCTTCTCGTTTGTCTGAGGGCAACAAATAAATCTCTATTGGATGATATCGGTCGCCTGGTCTCACTTCCCATGCCTCGCTCGATGGTCAGCAATGTCACGGGGTTGGCATAGAGGCACGGACAGCGAGCCCCAGGAATCACGAGAAGTTTTGACATTTTCACTGTAGGACGAAAACCTCATTCTCCGGACGTCATCTTGGCAGGTACGCCTCTTTCTAAAAGCAGGGAGGTGGGACAGGGGGACTTCCACGCATGGTGCCTTGGTGGTTGATCGCTCAGGTGGCACAAAGGCCTTGGCCTGCTAGACTCGCCTGCGCTCCTACCGACGTCGATACAGCCCTAGGACAGGCAAACGGATGATGCATCCATACGTGGCCTCTTGAGCAAGATGTTGTGCCATTACCCATGGTGTTCATGAAACTGTCCTTGAGTCGATCAGAATGTGATGCCATCTCATACTTGAGCACGGTGAGCCAGGAGGAAGTCACGCCCGATTTTCTGTTGCCTCTAGCGGTACAACAGCCTTCTACAACTTGTGCCAAACTAAACCTAGGCATCCAAGACTTAGCTGTGTTTTCAGAATAAGCCCTGCTTGGCCTCTCACCAAATCCACCTCTCAATGGCACTCGAATACGAGGGCTGTGAATGAAAAATTGCTACTTGAAGCGCCGACAACCTGAGACTTTGCCCTTTCGATTCTGCCAGTGCCGCGGCAGCTGAAGTTCTATAAATGCTGCCCTTTCTGACCCTTCGATTATGCAAAACAATCTTCTTTCTCACCTCCGTTTTCAGGCTTCTCATACACGTCCTCGTCTATCAGACAAGCCACAATGACTATCCCCCACTACGGCGTATGGAAAGGTATACCCGTTGCATACCGTGTTGATCCGCCGAACGACCCAAGTCCTCATATCAACCTTGTCTTCACAGACGACAAGAACGGAACGACCGAGCGGAAGGCAGCGATCAATGTCAAATCTCAGAGCACACCAAACGAACTTGTCTACTGGTTCGACCATGATTTCTCTCACCCCCTTACTCGGGACCTCGAACGTCTAGGGCTCGGCTTCCGCCACATTACAGCCAATGACCTCAGCACGAGGGACCTTGCCCTCGACTATGATCGGACTGACAACCTGCTCCATATGCCCGACGGCAGGATCTTGCCATTTACCGAAAGCGGACCCGACAACGACATCCTCGATCAACTCATACCCATACTCGACGGCGCTATCGAAAAACAGGCAAAAATCTATCTCTATGGCTCGTCCTTTGGCTCTGGAATTCATGACGTGCATATGAACCAAGGCAGTGTTGGCTTTCCAAATGGCGTCGGACAGGATGGAGCCTTCTTCCTGCGATTTCCAGACGGCCATTGGGAAGCGGTGTTTCTGGCCTTCGCTTCACAGCGAATTCCAACCAATGACCGAAATGGGCAACCCTTGTCTGGCAGCCCATCCTTGGAAAGAATCATCAAGGCTTCAGGACGTGCTCGTCTTTGATGGGTGACCTCCCGCTCACACGCAGTGCTGGCAGGACATACGAGCTCCTAAGATGATGGCAGATGTTAAGTAGGGTGCCTTTGAAGGAACTGGTGCACAGCATTCTGACTGCACTCAGTCTGAGGAGAAGATATGAATAGTGCTGTATGTTTATTGAAATAGCTTTGATGAATGTCCCATATGGTAAGGGAGAGGTGAGTCCCAGGGGCTGTCTCTGCAATACTTTTTTTTTTCAACCAAACTGCTTGGGCAGTTCCTGGTGTTGGGAGGTGAAGAGCCTTTCACGCTGCTTCGGCATTTAGTCATGTTTGGTTCTGGGTGGGAATGGATCTCGTGGTGGGGAGCAGGTTGTTGGTATACGTATTTAGGCAGTGGTCAAGATACTCTCCACAGATCTTGATATTGGTTTTAGGTTTTCCTCTGCGTCCCACCCGCATCTATGTCAACCGTGGAGAGTTGAGCATTTCGGAGCCTACATCAAGCTTTCAGTTCCGTGCTTCAATCCGCCTATGCCAACCTTGCGTTCCAAGACATAAACTGCGGGGCACGGATAGACTCTTCTCACAAAGCCGCAACGAGGACAAGGCTGGTGATATTCTGACGACACTACCCTCTATCACACATGTGACCCGAGACCCGATCAGCAGCGCTTGCAGTCTATATTTCATCGTCGCAAAGTTTTCCTTGCCGAAGGGACTGAAGAACGGAACGGAGGCAGGGTGTTATTGGAGTGACCACTTGAACCCCTTCCAGTATCCGCACCAACTTTCTCGCTGGAGATAGGACTGGAGAGGGGGCCATAGTTGGCTCTATATGTTGACTGTGTTTTACCGCCAGCTTTCAAAAAACCCACCATTGCACAGCGGAGGGTTTCTTAGGTCGAGGTCAACCTTGAAGTAAGTTTCTGCCTTTTATTCAAAGGCTGGAGGGGGATTACTTTTTGTGGATTTTCCTTTTTACCCTTTTTTGTGTGGCAGTGGCAAAGGCAATTGTATCTAGTTAGCGCCAGACCCATCTCCAACGCGTCCATGGCACAGCCCAGTTCGATTTGTCGAATGTTACCTACCTGCCTGCTTAGGCAGAGAACCTGCCACCCCCTTCTCCTCGATATTTTTGGGGGATTGTGCTGGAATTCGGGCTTCGGGAGTTGCGAGCTAGAGAAGAAGGCAGGGAAGTCAAGTTTCAGTGAATATGAGCAGCTCGCCGCCTGCTCAAAGAATGTTCCGTCCGTCAAGGCCGTTATCACGACGAGAAACAGTACTTAATTGACGTTCCTCCCATCTCGACACCGGCCGTTCTCCCGAGATCATATTTCACCCAGTCACCGACTCAAAATGTTTCAATTCTGTTCGAAATCTTACCGCAACTTGTCCGCCGACAATGCCGTTCCCCTTCCTGCCGTTGAAAAGACTACCACCCTGGGTAGCCTTCCTGGCATAGCACCTCATTCAAGACGTGGCAATCGTCAAAAAAATTGTGCCAAGAGTCTTCAATGCCGCAAATTGTCGCCGTTCCAGTCCTATCGGGTCAGAAATGTCAATGACAGAAAACGCAGAAATGCTAGCTCAAATAGAGGAGACATTTAAGCGACTCTCCAATCACACTCACTCCTACACCGGTCTCTCAGCCACGAAAGCTTATTACAGCAAAGCGACTCGCCCGAAAGCCAGCAAATGCCGCCTCATCAGCGCTGCCATTTCTTCAGTTCCCAACCGAAGTCTGACTCCAAATCTATGGCTATTTCCTCTTGATCCCTCCAAAGAAAGTACACTTTCTGTGTAAACTAGGAGAGGAAGAGGAAAGATTGAACATCCTGTTGGCAAGAAAGGACCTCAGGCGTCTGTCATCAGATCAGTAGAGAATGAGATCCGCTCTTTTTCTCGACGAGCACCATCACCGTGCGAAAGCCGCTTCCAGACTGGGATTGGGTCTTGGTTCCCAGTATCCAGAGCTCTGGGGAAATGCAGCACAGAGGCACTGAAATGGTTCAAGAATTTTCTCAAATTCACCGCCCCGGATCTGTACTATTCGAAACTGTTTTCCTTGAGAGACTGCCTCAATACAACCTGAACCACATCCGAAAGCTGCATTATGCTATCAGATGCTATCAGAGGATCCCGCGTGGACTGTATGGACCTAGACGACTTAAAACATTTTACAAGGGTGATTCAGGGACCCAAAGGAGAAGCTCTCCAGGTGCTGGAAGAGGTTACAGTGTCCCGCAACACGTTGGACCTCATATCTGGTCTACACACATTGGAAGAGGTTTGGGAAAAGTGCAGTGGAGGATCCAGGAAATGGGATGCCATCCGCAACTTCTTCCAGCCAGAAGATGGACCTGGATGCTTCCAAACTGGGACGATCGTTAACGAATGCGGCGCGACAGCACGATCTTGAATCCTACCGATCCACAACATCTGTTCGCACGAGACTTAATCTATGAGCTCCAATTGATCTTTTGCAAGTCGAAACGATCGTCATCAGCAGAACGCTGAGTGGCTAGAGCTACCAGTGATACAGCCGTTGCCTTGAGTCTGTCTTCGGATGAGAAAATGGTTGCAGGAAGAGGGAATGAGGCTCGCTCGCATGATGCAAGCAACCCGGGAATATGCATTCGAATATCAAGGAGTCATAGTCGGAGCCCGCTGCAATAAAAAATGGTTGGCATGTGACGAAGCATTTTCCAGTTATCATCCAGGAATGAGAGCCCGTAGAAGCAATGAGGTGAAATATCTAGTCTAGATGTAGTTCTTCAACAGATCTCATGGAAGACTGAGATAAAAGTGAATTCAACAATTAGCAGTACGCAAGTGCAAGAATACTGAGGATTCGCGCAAAAGTCCTGAGGACATCCTTCTTTGACACTCTTTAAACCTCCTCCCTCTTCCCCCCTCTCATCAGTTTCTATCTCTTTCTCTTCGAGCTTTTTCTCACACTTGCGGTGTGCCCTCAATCTCACATCGCGTCACGCTGTGACCTTACACCTTGTCGAGTCTCTCTTGTAAGTCCTGGCCACTACCACACCCTCCTTTTTCACTATCCCATCCTATCAACCGACAGCACCGTCCTCAAAATGCCCAAAATCGAGACACCCACTGCTCCCCAAAAAAGGCGCCAGAGGATTCCCTTATTCGCGGGTGCCTCTAACGCCCAACACACCATCGGTGTCAGACTCCTCACAATAGCTAGAGACATTGGTAGAGGTGCAGGGAAACCCGACTGATCAAATCTTGCCAACAGCCTTGGGGATCGACCATTTGCTTTCCAGGATCTGCCTGCTAGGATCTGCTTTCAGGTCTATACAAACTTCGTTTCCTTCCCACCGGTGGCAGCCAACGACGAAGACAAGGCCGAGAGGTCGAAGATCGTCAGGACGACGTGTTCACTTCAGTTTGTCTGTCGCCAAATCAAGGAGGAATGATCCCCCATCTTTTACTCGACGAGCACAATCGCGGTACATGGACTTTCTAAGACGGCTCTCAACAAATTTCCCCCTGACGTGCAGAGGCTTCTGCCTTTTGAACGGGATTTTGTCAGGGTCGTGGCAAGAGGCAAACTGGAGAGAATCCACGGAGTGAGTTGCGATTGGCAATTGGCGCCATGCTGGATGTAACCTGACACCTCAGATCTCCTCAACATTCTTGCATTTCATCGTAACAACCTAAAGTCTCCTAAAGAGGCGATTCTGAGAAGTGGCGGACCAAATAAAACGTTTCGTCGAAGATATCAGAGAAAGTTATGGGACTACATATGGCTGGCCGTAACTCCCTCGCGCGGATGTTTGAAGTTGCTCTTCGCGGCAAACGTCTTCCTGAGAATGGCCGCATGCCACGGATGATCGGCTGTTCGAAAGATGCATTTCACCGACAGTATGCATTACGACAAAGTAAAGGGGCAACAGGCCCACAAGCAAGTAAATGAGATCCAAATCTTCTTCCCAAGCGAGCAAAGCCTCTAGTACTGGCAACGGACGAATAGGTCGAACTTCCGCTCGAGAGGTGAAGACATAGAAGGATCAAGCGATCAGCACCCAGTCTAGTGTCTACTCGATGTGAGGATACTGAACAACTAAACGGTCGAAGTACTCAGGAAGTTTCGAGTCCGATGAATGAGAGAGATGTGTCTCCTACAGTAAGGCGAGCGCTGAGGCGGACAGTGGGGGCGGCTGGAAACCTGTTAGATCGGTGGTGGCAGCGGTAAATGAAGAGCCAGACAAGGTTCAACATCGACGAGCAGGGTTGGACTTCTACTGTGACGGAAGTGGTTTGGGAGTCCAGGACATTGAGAAACATATCTCAGGAAGCTGCACAGGGAACAATAGGCTGACCTAGCTGGCACATGAGGAGCTCGCTGTGGTCGGGACCGGTCAGCTGCGAAGGTTTACCTGAAACTCGTCGCTGAGTGATAGGTCAGGTACTTGATAACTTCAATTCTTGAAACGAAGAACATGAAGACGAACATTCGCAGACTTTTCTCTCCCACGTGTTCATTCTGCGGCCAAGGCCAATACAAATAGACCATATGCTGGATGTACTTAACAAAGGCCATTTGGCTCTGCGGGTCTTTCTTTCCCTCTCCCGTGGGTGGTGGCTACTCAGAAGCCCTCCCAGCCCGGCTGGCCTCCGAGCCCAGTCCAGTCCCACTGATCCCCGTGAGCGTCTGGCCCTAGCATGCCGGCGTATATCCCTGGGCTGGGTAATGCGTAGTCACCCAGCATCCCCGAACTATGCGGCAGGCTCTGGGCAGCAAATCTCAGCGGTGTCGACGACATCGGAAACGGCATCGGTATCTGGATCGGTGTTGGCACTGGCATCTGGCATCCGTCAAGTTCCTTGCCCTCAACGGTGCTCGACACGTCGGCGCCGGTGTCCTGTGCAGGTTGCACCGCATGTGACAATGCCTGCTTGATGGATGAAACGATCCTCGGCGTCGTCAAGAGAGTTCCCTCCTGAGTGTGTTTCCAAGCCGCTTCACACGCCTCCCACGCCTCAAGGATGATCTTGGTGAAAAGCCGGAAAAACGGACCGCCTTCCAGAGCGCTGGAACCAAACCATGCCTCGTAGTTGTCGCTGATGATGTCCCAGGCTTGTCGAGCGTGTGAGCTCATAGGCCGGCTTCGTAGGTCCTGCGCCACCTGGATATATGCTGGGAACGGGAAGTGCCAGTTATTCAGCCAGCGGAATCCTTTTGTCAGCATCGAGGTCATGGTCTTGGTGTCGCACTCTAGCATCCTGAGCGCATATGCAGTGGCGATGTCACGCTGCGCGTCTGTTTGTCGAATGGATGGATTGGAGGATCTTGACAAGTGTTCTAGGAGGCGATATTTGGCGAGGTGGGCCCGAGTTGTCCACGTCGTCATGAAGTGGAGCGGGTGCTCTTGGTCACAGTGCTTGAGATACCGGTCCTCGATCATCTCCTCTAGTTTGACTAGCTCAATGCTTTCCCCGTCAGGTCCCCCGTGGGGACCGTTGCCACTGGGCTTCAAGGCCGGAGTGGTGAAATCAAGATGGAAGCGGGCATGGCGGATCACTTCACCCAGCTCGCAACGCACAACGGCGAATAGTGCCTCAGTGGTGGTGTTTGCTTGCGTCGCTGGTAGCTTCTTCATCTCTGGCCGTAGATCAGAGTCGTTCACGTTGAGAGGAATCCTGCAATCCCAAGTGGGATCCAGCGTTGTGGTCTTGGAATTGGCGGTCTCGCTGATGCGGGTGTCGAAAAGAACGAGTGACCACCACAGCCTTCGGCGCATTTCGGCCTCCACAACGGTGCAGCTTGCCAAAACAGACTCGCTGTGAATGCCCATGCGTTGCGCAATACGAACCGCGACACCAAGCAAGGAGGACAGAGACTGGGGCACTGTACTGGGTCTGACGGAGATCTGATATAGTTAGAACGTAAGACTGGACTTAGCCACCGACAAGGCCCACCAGGTAGAGATATAACGCAGTCAAGCATTCACGATCGCTGGACCGCAAGAACGAACAATTCAACAGTGCTTGTTGGCAGCACTGCTGATATCGTATCAAAAGGCCTTCCTTTGGAGAATCGAACATCTTCTGGCAGTCCTCTGCAGTAAGACTCAAGATAGACATGGAGTATATACTGAATAAGAGTGCTTCCAGAGTGGGAGGTATTTTTGAGACGTCACCTGCTGCTTCGATAATGCGCCCCTGCAAGCTGGGAGTGTGCACGATCTTGAGAAGAGGGTCTACATTTTCCAAGTAAATGTGCCAGAGCTTGAAGATCTGAACTGGATTAGGATGTAAAGTGGAAACGTCGAGTTTCGTTCTAGGGGAGCCAAACAAAAGGTTGTCATCATTCACAACGCATTGGTCCCATGCTGTATTGACAGCAGTTTCGAGCTCGTCGTCACGAGACGAATTGCTGCCATCATCGGAGTCCCGGTACTGTTACAGAAGTGAGTATAGCTTAAACCAGATGCGGTGGAGTCGTACCCCCTGGCTCATGGCGTGCCACACATTCCTAGGAGAGTTAGTAGACTTGGAGCAACTCCTTGAACAATGCATACTTGGCTCCGTAACCTCTCCCAGGCTGGATGGTGGTCGCGGGCGTTGAGATGTCTGGACCTACGGTCTCCGGACGCTCATCGTCCGAGCCAAAACCGCTGTGCGCAATGAAAGGGCCTTTTCCCCTGGTCGAGTCGCCATGCAGAGGTTCGAAGGCGACATTGTTCTGACGGAGCAAGTCTTCGTACTTGCGCAAGCGCTCCAAAAGCTCTCGCTCGGGAAGCCGTCGTCTCCGTTGGCGCTTGGCCAGGGACCCAGGCACACATTGTGCCCGAGACCTGACGCAGTTTGCACAAGGGAAAACGCGATCGCACTTCACCTTGCGTTGCTGACAGAGTACACATGCGAGCACCCGTTGTGGCTGTGAGGCTTGGGAGGAGGTCCAAGCCGTAGCCTGGGACATGAGTGGCGTGCAGCCATTCGGAGTCGGCGGTGCGGAAGACATGATGGATGTTTATTGAGGATGAATCTGAAGACCGACGTCTCCGAGGCTTGGATAGTTGGTCAGCCTTGCCAGCCGGGCGCCCAACCACAGGCAGCATCTTACTACATCATGTGACGTACCCACCTCGGACTTTCTAATTGTCCGACAAATCATATCAATCCACTTTCTCAGGCTTTCACAAGGGACAAACTTTCCAGATTAAGATTTCATAATGAAAGGCAATTTTTGGGCCCGCTATGCTTCAAAAGAGCTCCTTTGACCTACTAAGCCTCTTTTGTCAGCAGCCTCTTTTTATCTATCGTTTCCTTCAAAGAGAGACAACGACACAACAGACAAATGCTACTGACCCTTGGCTTTCAATGTCCAAGTTTCTTTAACGGGGTTCGGCTCAAAGTTGAAGGCGTACCCGGTCTTCGTATTGGGTAAGGGCATAAATATACACATATAGCACCAAGAAGCCGGACTTGACTCGCCACCATTTCCGACCTCCACCATCAGCGCCAAGAAAGGGGGCCAAGTCAAAATCAATCAGAACTTTCTACGGGAACCGTAAGTTTCTGTTCACCTCATGCCTCGATAATGGACGGTTGAAATCTTCTTTCAAAATGTGCGAGGACTGTTGCGACAAGGACAACTACGATTCTGAGGATGAGTTCTTTGAAGACGACGAGTTTTATCCTCCAGAGGACGGGGTCTATGACACCGAGGATGACCACGAGGATAACTACGACTCTGAGGACGAATGGTGGCAAGAGCAAGTAGAGGATCTCAACGGAGACCCTGGAAATGAGTTGTTTGAGCAGGACAGCTTCTGTGCAAGCTCCCTGCGAAGCCCTGCCCGGGTCGAAGTGAAGCTGGTGAAGAACTAGAGAAAGATTGTCGAGGAGATGTATTTGATTGAGCTGCCAGGGTTGTAGCAAGGCATTTAGAGAGTAAATAGTGAGTAGAGAGAATATTAGTTGGAGTAGAAGTTTTGTATACAACCCTCTGCAATTACAACAATACATCTCTTACTTAATAACGCTCCTTTACACACTGCTCCTCCAGGAGAGTTTCCTTCCAACAGAAACAAATGCCTATCCTGGAACATCTGTCATCTTCCTCTACCCGATGGCTTCCACGTGTTCGTCATGATTCACGGAGAGCAGTTGCCCGCACTCATTGCCGTGAAGCTCAAAGCAACCGCAGATAGTAACTCTACTGGGTGCACTTCAGGCAGCACATGGAGCTTTTTCCGAAAAATCAAGGCAGAGGGGTGACCTTTGTCGCTATTTAATGGACGTCGCGCACTTCGCTGATCCAGCCAGCGTGCCAGACGGTGTCTCTTGTTAAATATCCAGCACCCTCTCAGACTTGGTCAGCTCTGCATCGCCACCACCACAAATTCTCTGTGAAACAAGTCCACACTGGGGTTTCTCACAGGGAACTTTCAAATCCTGATCGACCTCCAATATCAACAACACTTTCATACAGAATCATCAACAACGAGTGGAGATTCCCGATTCCGTGCCTGGCTCGGAGTCTGGCTCCTTGCGTGTCGTTATGCCTGAATTCGGGCCTGATTTTGAGTCTGATTCCGAGCCTTCGTCCGAGTCTAATTCCTTTTCTGACATCCAGGCGCCTATCCTCTTGCTTCGCTTCCCCGACTTCGCGCGTCGCCGCCAGTCTGACCTTTGGTGGAACCAGTATGTCCGCCACCATTACTGGCTGCTGCGGGAACCTGCAATCATCATTGATTTTATCCAGATGTTGCCGATTGATCCCTGGGGGAGATATCTTCGTGACCCTCAGGTAGCGGTTCAGACAATGATTGATCTCATGGCGACCACTCATCGAAGTCCGTCCCAGCCAAACCAGGCGATGCCACAGACTCTCGCGCGGGTCGCTCCTGAGGGCGAGGCTGACGCTAATACTGTGAACTTGCAACCTGACGTGTTGTCTGAACCTAACACTGCAGCTAGTCCCCAGGTTGAAGGCGAGGCTGCCGGAGTCGAGCCATCTATGACGGAGCCTGAGGTTGGAGCTCCCCTTGAAGTCGGAGATGGCAACGCTGAATAACCAGTCCGGGATCGTCTTCGTGGCCGTCGCCGTCGCCATCTTCTTGAGTTCTGGCGCCGAGGGCGGAGTTTAGCACGTGTGACGGTCAGATGGTGGCGAGAGAAGCTGAGATAGACGTAGCATAGACATAGTCCGGGGGAAAATCAAATATGACTCGAAGTTGACCTTCTTCCTTCTTCTAAATTCTCACCTTTTTCTATAGAAAAACAGCAGCTAATACTGATGGCATATCTGGGTTCTTCGGTAAGGCGTCTCTAAACATCAACTCCCAGTATCAAGTTAGCCAAGCGTATCTATCAAAGAGCCTAAAGAGCTGCCGCGAAGGGGCAAGGCCCTCAATCTTTTTTGGGCGACCCTCGAAGAGATTGAGACTCTTTCGTGACATCTGCTTGAAC
The DNA here is from genome assembly GCF_000835475.1 of Cladophialophora bantiana CBS 173.52. Classification (NCBI taxonomy): domain Eukaryota; kingdom Fungi; phylum Ascomycota; class Eurotiomycetes; order Chaetothyriales; family Herpotrichiellaceae; genus Cladophialophora; species Cladophialophora bantiana. The sequence continues at coordinate 419,032 of NW_015971595.1, forward strand.
ACCAAAACCACATTCGTGGTCTCTCATATGCAGTGCAACGTGACTGATCCAGTGTCTCGCAGCATTGTCTATCTACTGCCTTTTCGTCCGCCAGGCCAGGCCACCTTCACAAAGACACCGAGGAAGTGGTGGTAGGAAAATAAATCTCGAAGCCTCCCTGCTTTGTTTATCTCATCTCAAAGAAACCCCAGAAGTCCTTCTGAGGCAGTGGTGCCGGCGTTTCACAGCTTCCACAATACATTATGCAACTGCCTTCATCAAATCTGCCTTGAGGATCGATCTGGTATTGAACGGATTCCTGGTCAGCCGAAGCTCGAAGGGTATAAATATCTTTTGATACTCGCACCTTGGCGCAGCATGAACTACCACCATCACTAACAATCAACAAACTTCTCTGTGGAAAATGGTTGACACAATACTAAAGTCACAAGTTCCTCCGCAACGAAGTCTCCTCCATTGTTTTACTCTCTATAGCAGCATCACCAATCATTAAAGCACAAGATGGGTCGCAATCTCAGGAAACCATTCACCAGCATCCCCAAGTTCGCTGCTCCCGACCTCAAGAAACGCTTGGTTGCTGATTACCTCCATGATCACATGGAATGCTCCAACTTCATCTCCGTCCCTCCGTCTGCCACTTCAGAGACCTATTTGATCTCGAAGGAGGAGTATGGCCTGCCGCGTTGGATGTGGATTGAGGAATTTAAGGAGGATGTCAAGTCCTGGATATCGCGACTCAGAGCGAAAGTGAGATTCGCAATTGACAATTACAGGCTGAAGAAGACATTCGGTCGCGAGATCACCCGTGTGAACCGTGAAAAGCAAGGTAAGTGGTGAAGATAGATTAAGAGTGATCAAGACTTGAAATCTTTTCGTGGCCATGATGCTTGTATGGCTGGGAGGTGATGTGCTGGGTGTGATTTTGGTCATAGACTCGTAGCTGACTTACGCTCACGAAGACGAAACTCTGGATGTTGCAAGATACTGCTGGTTGATTAACACTGGTAGCGAGGTGGGATAGAGTAATCAAATCCATTCGAAAACAAGCGTGATTGACTTTCCACTAACAATTTTCCCCTCTACCTCCCTGCTTGTAGGTAGCGAGGAGGTAACAATACTTCGGCGACAACAAAGCTGGTTAGACGAGGCTGCGATCTCCTGGATCGGAGTCCCCACAGACTACCCTTAAAGACGGCGGCACTGACCGCCAGTCTTGTAGACAGACCCAACGTATATCAACTTCAATCTTCGTCTTCGAACCACAGATTGTCCGATCCGGGTTTTCTAGGCTGTTACTGGGTCCTGTTGCGCCCCTTGGACAGCTGCTCTTTCTGTTAGTGATAATAATACCTTTCAGGCACGGGACACAGGCTGTGGAGAACTTTTGATGGTGCTAGATATTTATTCGGTGGAGCAACGCGACAAACACGCCAGGGAGGAAACTAGGGGCGGCTGGGACGGCAAGGGTCGCTAATCCAGGTGGTGACACTCCACGGACACCCCTGGACCCCTGATCGTCTCGCGGATCGTTTCATCCCCGCGTCCAGGACATTGACCGCCGCTCACCGAAACGAAATGGCGTTCTCAAATTGCCCTGACACGGTTTCGGACCAGCAACCGGTCCCATCGCTACCACACTCGACACTCATGCTGGCAAAAAGTCATTGGGGTAGCAGATGGTGGCAGTCTGACAATAATGCCTCGTCACAAAGTCTCTACCTGCTGTGGTAAGTGCATTCCAAGTGGAAGGCTCTTGCAGCCTTGCCACTGACGGGTCAGTTCGTCTCTCTGCATTTTCGTGCATGGAAGCTTCTGTCACTCTGTTCTCTTCTTGTTCTCTCTGCTGGAAGCTTTCTCATCTGTGGTCTTTTTTTTTGGGAATCTATAGATATTTCTTCTGGTATTACGCGTGTACTCAGCCATCTGTCTCGTGAGCCGACTTGGCATGAGTTGTCTGCACAAGAATTAGGAATTGAGCAGGTTAATTGAGCAAGTTGACAGCCCCGCCAAGTACAGATTCATCTCAGCATGGGCTCGGAAAGGCCAAGGTTCTTGGGTGAGAGCTTGGCCATCGGATTCACAACATCCTTCTTGTCATCACCTTCATTTGACTGTCGTTCGCCTGTCACGCCAAGTGCAATAGGAACACCGAGACTATCATTTTCACAGTCGGATTCTGAAGAAGCAAACACCTCCGACTTACCCCTTGAGGAGAGCATATGCCCCATCATTGCCTCCAGCGTGACGTTTGCACCTGCGACCGAGTCGATCCCCTCTACAAGTTATGGGCATACCAAGACGGGGAGGATTGCGAGACATGCGAAGCTCAAGCCAGAGTCTTTGCATCTATCGCCTCTCTGCTGTTCCGGCATTGAGGATCACTTTCTCCCTCGAAGTGCGCAGTCGGTGACACCAAGCCTGATAAACCAGCCGAGACATACACTGCACAAAAATGAACTCACAACTTTCTCCGCCATCAACCTCATCCTAGGCAAGACCATTGGTGTCGGCGTTTACTCGGTCCCATCAGCGATATTCGCTGAAGTTGGCTCGGTGGGAATGACAATAGTCATCTGGGTTGTCGGCGCAGTAATCTCTTTTTGCGGGCTCTCCGTGTATCTCGACTTGGGTACAGCACTGCCTCGGTCAGGCGGAGAGAGGGTCTACCTTGAACGCATCTTCCGCCGGCCCAGGATGCTGGCCACAAGCATGTTTATGGCATATGTCGTTCTTCTGGGATTCAGCACGCCAAACTGTATCATACTAGGAAACTATGCAGTGGCAGCATTAGGTGCTCAAGCTGGGGTGTGGAATGTCCGGGGCATCGCGGTCGTTGTTATCTCACTATCGTGTCTCATCCACGCACAAATGCCGTCAACTGGGCTCCGCATAATCAATGTTCTCGCCGTGGGCAAGATGCTGATCCTTGCTGGTGTCATCCTGAGTGGCTTCGCGAGCATCGGTCGAGTTGCGACAACGTCAAGGCAGAGTTCTATCGCAGAGCAGAATTTCTCTTCGATTTGGGCAGGCACTAGCTCCAAGCCCTACAACTACGCAACCGCCCTATTACAAGTTCTTTACTGTTTCCGTGGCTACAACGCGGCGAACCAGGTCATGTCGGAAGTACGAAATCCCATCTCCACCATAACATTCGCGGCTCCGGTCGCTCTCACATTAGCATCGCTAGGGTACATTCTCGCCAACATTGCATACTTCTGCGCCGTGGAGAAAGACGACTTTCGCTCTTCGGGAGTTGTTGTCGCCAGCCATTTCCTTCGCAACATATTTGGCTTATTGTGGGGTGAGCGGATTCTGCCATGCTTCATCATCATCTCGGCTTTTGGAAATATTGCGGCTACTTCTTTCGCTCAAGCTCGAGTCAATCAGGAGCTTGCAGCCCAAGGACTTCTCCCCCTGTCCAACTTCTGGCGCAAAGAGAACTGGGCAGGTGCTCCAGCTCCAGGACTTTTCCTGCACTGGCTGGTCAGTGTGCTCGTGATTATCCTGCCTCCTCCAGGCGAGATATACACTTTCCTTGTTAACATCGGCGGGTATCCCGTCTCCTTCTTCTCGGTCGCGATTGCGGGGGGCCTCCTTTATCTAAAAGCATCGGTGAGGGAGCAATGGCAAAGCCCATGCCCGGCGCATCGATCACACATTGTCGTGTTTCTGGTGAGCAATGCCCTCTTGCTCATTTTTCCATGGATAGATCCTGGACAAGATAACGAAACCAACAAGAGATTCGAGTATTATGCATACCCAGCCACGTCTCTGGGCATCTTGGGATGTGGCGCTGTCTACTGGGTATGTTGGCGAGTCAGACAGTCACGCGAGACTTCTCCTGTGGACACACCATTGTTGCAGGACTGGGAATCCGACACTGCAGTGTCACCGTATAGCTCTGACGAAGGAGAAGCAGGGCGGAAGAAAGCGTGCCCAGCTCCTGAGCAGAAGGCACTCGTGCAGGACAAGCTTAGCGACGTGTTTGTGGTGGAGGCTGAAGTCATCGCAGGAGAGGAGCTCCAGGAGGACAGTCGCGAGAGCTCGTATCCTCGAGACGAATGAGAAGAGGATGGATAGGAATCAAAGACTCTACATTATCGCTGGATAGAGCAAACAAGTGTATACATATTCACAGACTACCCATATCACAACAAAGGTTGAATAAGGTGCACAAGTAAACCGTGACAGGAAATGAATCAGGCTTTGGTAATATTCAGCGACGACAGACAACGCAGCCCTGGCACCCGCTTCTGACTGTGCCCCAGTTCAGCTTCGGCTCATCGCTCTGACCACACCGAATTCTCATCCCTGGGCGAGACTTGCCTCCTCACAGTGAACCGCACGCTTCGCGGATGAATTGCAAATGATATTATATTATCCAATGCACAATGGAGTATCAGAGGAAACACAACGAAAGCGAATAAAATAGAGAGCGCTTTGATATGTGCTTATAACCTTGTCATTTTCGTTCGAAGGGGCTCAAAGGGTTCGAAGGAATGTCGTTGAAATCTGTGATGTTCAAGATATTCTTCAAGAGGTGTCATGAATGTGGTTGGCCTACCGGGGCCGTGGTATAACACAACCCTAATGAGCCCAGACGTTCTGAATGAGAGGCCTCCAAATCAACGAGGGCGGAGGTGTCGGACCCATTGCGGGCACAGCTTGAAAACTTCCCGCGGAACGGGTTCTTTCCTCCCATGTGTGTACGGCGCTCAAGCAGACAGCATACCATGTTCGGCATGTCGAAAGAGTGTATTTGTCGCAGCCCTAGGCTTTACTTGATAGCACTCCTCACCGAGATCAATTCAGCGGGGTTTAACCGGTCGCCAGAAAATAGCCTTCAAAGAATACCGAGTACTTTGGCCAAGACTAACCGAGTAACAATGGTTACGGTTCCAAGCCCCCTCCCCGTCCCCCTTCCCCAACCCCCGTCGCTCTAAAACGACAGACGCTGGGAACCCTAAGCTCCCTAGCCATGTAGTGGGCGGCTGCAAAGGCTCACCACACTCAGGGGCGCCTCAGGGTTCGTTAAGCTACGGCTCAGAAAGGCTGGGTCAATGCTCAGGCTAAGTCATGGGTCCCTCGGGTTCGAAAAGAGAAGTGAACTAGACATGTCAACATTCGCCGCTGAGTATTCTGGTATTAATCTTCTGTGGTTTGAACGTCTTTGCCCATGGATAGAACGGGTTCAGCGAAATCCATTCCCGCAGAGAAGGAAAAAGCAGAACGCTGCTCTGGGACTGTGGCTCGTGCGGTTTGGTGATGGGCTGGCTGTTCGACTGACAATACTGTTTTGCTGATTAGCCAGTTTGAGAATTCCGTCTTCTGTGTTACCTGCCTTGTTTGATGATCAACCAGCTCCTCCAACAAGCTGCATAACAATCTTCATAAAAGCTGCTCTTTTGGACAAAATCAGAGATTGCCTGAAGTATCGTGGTGAATTAGGCGGTTAGTAAAAGAAATTGAGTATTGAGCTGACACCGTTCTGGTCTGGTCGATGCCACGACTTCGGTAAAAGAAAAAACTAAAACAAAAAAAAACAGGCAGCCACTAACCTTGCCTCTCAGATGATCTCTATGACCTTCGGCTCATCCGCAAACCAGTCAAATTCCACCTCTGCAAACTGCCCGGCTTTGACATGCTCTGCGAAAAGGCGTCCCGTCCGGTCACCGTAGTAGGTGAACCGTCCGACGCGGGAGTATGTTTTCCTCTCCGGAGAGCTCCATCGAAGAACTAGACCCTGGCAACACAGTTTGTTGTCCCTGTCAGTCCTCCGAGTGATCTCCACAACTAGACAGCCAGCGGCTTGCTCTACCGCGTCGATCTCTGCCTCTTGAACATCACAGTGCATCTCGGCATTAACGTAGCAGACGAAGGGCTTGCCGAAGGACTTGCCAAAGCCTAGAATCGTAACCTCATCTTTGAATTTTCCGGGAGATCTCAACGGTGTCTTGGTTCTCGTCGCTGGAGCAGTACGAGCAGCTAACACCAGTCGGCCAGAGCCCTCACGGATCAAGCCGAACGGTGCTGTTTCGTTTGCAGGCTCCGTCTCGCAGCTGAGGATCTCTGCAACGCATTCGGAAGGCCTGCACACTTGGCCAAATTGGACGGGCCCGTTCACAGAGAGCCACGACCATGAAGGGCCTTGGTAGGTTGTTGGCCGGGGTATGTTCTTGGGATGCACATAGCTGTGTTCAATCTTCCACAGCAGCCCCGAGTGGAAGTACGACTTCCAGAGACCAGCAATGTAGTGATCCCCGGACAATTCAGAGAAGATTTGTGCGATTCCAGAGATGGCCAAGGCGCGATCAGACGAGAGTGTCAACGCTCGCTCAGTGAATGTTTCGCATATTTTCTCCCAATGCTGCATAGCATTTACATACTGCTTGAATTGGCTGTTCCTTGGTCGGCCATAGAAGTCAATCGTGGATTTGGCGGCGCCGATATTCTCGAGGTCCAATGATTCTGTCTTTCTCTTGCTGCTGTAGTTCACGTCCCTCTTCCAGCCGTCCGTTAATCCTTCGCGGGAGAAGCCCGAAGACCTTGTTGCTGGGCATATCCATCTCGTCTGCCGAGAGCCGAACTCAATGATCCTAGAGGATAACAACCGCTCCTGAAGGGTCCAGCCTCTTTCGTCGATTGGCTCTACCGATTCAAATCCGCCATCGAGCTTGACGAGAGTGATAGAACCAAGTTCACCATCGAAGCAGCGATACGGGACAAGAGCGCCTTTTCTAGGGCCAGGAAATCTTTCCCCCAGAAACCCGTCGGTGGCCGACGACGATCGGGCTGCCACAATCGTGACCGTAGCGCTGCCATAGATGGAGGTCATTTTGGCAATCTCAACAGCTTTGTCAGTCGCATTATCCTGGATGATACAAAGCGCATCTATCCAAAGGTACTGCAATCCTATTCCCTGACAGACTCTTGCGGCATCTTTGATGGTTTGCGGTTGCTTCTCGAACGGAATCGCAGTTCCATACAAAATAATATTGGAGCTGTCGCACTTCATAGGCTGTTCACCACCCCAGCAATAACTAAGGGCGGCAAACGGAACGCGGCCTACTTCTCCCGTCTGGCGGAGTCGCAACCTGATAGTTTCGCATGTGCCTGTAATTTCGACGAGCCGCGCGGGCATTACACCCGGCTTGGTTTTGCAATTGTGATGTTCCAGGCAGTCGTTCAGCCACGAAGAGATTCTCACAAGATTTGTGACTGAGCCCGGGTATCTGGCAATGGGCCTGTTCGAGACGGTGCTCGAGCAGCGATCTCCAGGTAGGGCGAAGACTTGAAACCCATGTCTTGTTCGGTAAACAATTTTTTGGGTTATGGGGTCCCACAAGCCGAAGAACTGGATATGCTCAATATCAAGCGGGTTTCCGGTGCCTTGGTACGTCGAAGCCCATAGCCGACAATGGTTTAAAGAGTCTCCTAGGCTGGGATGAATTTTATGTAGTGTGTTTGCTGGGCATGGCTTGGGGAGCCATCCATCAAACCACAGCGACGAATCTCTGAAGGCCCACCCTAGGGTGTGGTTTGGGTCATCGATATTCAGATCTCTTCGAGCAAGACTATGAATTGTCTCCCGGGAGATCCACTCGTCGTCCATAACCCAGTTGAACAGCTGACACCCAGCCGCTGCGCCGGCGCAAAATTGACCAAACGTGACATCGAACAAGGCGCCTTTTTCAGCCATGTTCTCATTCGGTTGATTAGTCTCTGGTTGGGGGTTCGCACCAAGGGGTCCTCTCTCCAACTGGCCCGCGAGGTCATAAACTGCCTTCGCCGACTTTTCAAATCCCTGGCGGAGATCGAATACGACCTTCTGGCATTGGTCACATGAATGCGTTTGCAATTGCACTACGTCCTCCATGGTGAGATAAAACAAGGCAAACACGGTCGTGGTGGCCCCAATACCACGACAAACCTAAGACCTTGTAAAAGGTGTAATAATGTTTTAGAGTTAGGTGAGCAGGCTGTCCTCATCGACCTGCTCACCAGCGCCTTGGCCGTGGTGGCTGTACTCGACAAGGACTGTACTTGCGCACAGTACCCAGTATGAGGTTCTCGGTACAACATGAGCGAGGCACGCCAAGGAATGCTGAGGAATCGCCAAGACGTGGTTGAGGCACTTGAAAGACCGCCCCAAAATGACTCTTCTTCTCTATCCAGAAACTCCGCGCTATGTACCGAGTATGCCTATGATGCCCAACTCTTCTACGGTGCAAAATCTATTCCCAAGGTCCCATGTACTGTATATCCATCCATCATACCCGGTCGAACATCTCTTCATCCTCCTTCTCCCTATTTCCCCCCTTTTCCAAATCACCGTTCTCAATCCTCAGCTTTTCCTCCCTCTCTTCCTGCTCACTCTGTGCCGCTTCCCTTGCCTTGATCTCCTTCAACTCCTTGCAAAACTTACTGTTGTCCCGAATTCGGTCACCATATTTGATAAATGCAAAGGGGATCAGACACATTCCCAAACTAAGGAACGCCAGTAAACTGCATGCCCATGCGATGCCCAAGTTGGAGAACATGCTATGTGCAGCCAGGGGTAAGAGCGCACCAAAGACGCTTCGACTGGTACTGGTAATACCCTGCGCGCTGGCGGCAAATGTTTCATAAGCATCGGTGAGGTAATTGAGCAAAGCCATGAAGATGAGAAGGAATGCCGCTCCAAAGACGACTCCTGAGGCGACAGGTGCCAGCCAAAAGGTGCCTGGTTTTGCGCTCCACCCAATCCAGAAGAGAGAAACAACGTAGAGGGGCCCTCCTATACAAGCCAGTGGTAGACGCCTGTACTCTTCCTGTTGTGCCCACTTTGCCTGCCGCTTCTGTGCCTTGGCCAGATACGAGTCCCACCAGAGATATATTGGTGCCGCGAAGAGTGATCCAAACCCGATGGGGACAAATGCTAGGCCAGAAAGCCCGTATGACCATTTGTAAACCGAGTCCGGCCCCTGAAAGATGATAGGGTATGCTTCGAAATACAGGTAAAAGATTGCGTATGCCAGAGAACAATACGCCGCCACACACATGACAATGACTTCCTGGAACAACATGCGGTAGGGTCGAGTCATGACAACGGTAAGGACGTGGCGCAGCGTCTTCTTCGTAAGGTCGGTTTTGGCAATGATGTCGGGATCACCTGTTGCTTTGCGGAGTTGTGCTGCTTTGCGACTCAGAAGGACTGGTGTATAGGTCTCTGGCATAAAAACAATGAAGGGGATTGTTGCAACAGCGATCAGAGTGCCCACCGCAAATACCCATCGCCACGAGGTATTCTCTGCAATGAATCCTGAAATTGCTGGTGCGATGATGGGGCCGAATGTCGTCGCGACCATGAACCAAGCCATTGCCAAACCACGCTCTCTTGGGTCGTTGTATACGTCGGCATATAATCCTCCCGTGATTGCAATTGGCCCGGAGAATCCAATGCCACACACAAAGCGAAAGAAGAGCAGACAAGGCCAATTAGGTGTCACTGCGCAGGCCATGCTGAAGATGGTAGACAAAATGAAAAATGCTAAGATGACTCGTTGCCGACCATTGTTTTCGGATAGAGGACCGCAAAGCGTGGGTCCGACCACATAGCCTGCGAGGAAACACGATATCGGCAATGGAAGTTGGATCTCTTGTGTGACGTCGAAATGCTTTGCGATGAATGTGATTGCTCCGCTCGGTAACGACGAGGAAATAGTGCTATTCATAACAGTTATGATACCGGTGAAGAAGATATACAGCTTCTTCCTGCGTGACCAGTTGTAGGGGTTATCTGGGTCGGTCGAGCTAAACGATATGATCTTCCTCGAGTCGTTTCTGGTCTGTGGCTCATCGTCTGGCGACATATTGGGCGCTCGTCCGCTCGCGAGGGTATCTTGAGAAGCATCGGGTCGTTCGAGATCGAGGCAGACGGCTCGGCTATCTGTGAAGCGTCAGAGTGCTAAATTTGCAAAAACGTCAAACGGGAAAGGTACCAGGTAAGGACTGTGACACAAAGATGGTGCTATTCACCGGCTTCTGGTTTTCATTGTGATCTCCAAGACCCATGGTCGGGTTTCTCTATTGAAGAATAGTCAAAAAGACGGCGAAAAAGAGAGAACACCGGGGGGACTCCAAAAAAAAAAAAAGATTGGGAAGGGAACACCCATAGGGGCAGCTGTAGGAAAAACAACAGCAACCTTCCGGAAAACGGAGGATGGGCGACATTGCATTGTACATATCCGCTAGATGAGGGGATCCAGGACGGTGGGAGGACCCGAGTCAAGCTAGCTGCGGAGAGGATCACCAGCCAATCCGTGGCGGGCCAAGAACGAAGGCAGTGTACCAAGTAGTAGGCTCGGTAGGATATTGATAAGCCATTGATCATGAGAATGAAGCTCGCGACAAAGAAAGATGGCGAGATCGGTTATGACGGCAGAGGAGTGGTAACGAGGAGATCGGCTTCTGAATCTATCCTATTGAGTCGTTGTGTGCGGTGACATCGAGGCCGAGGGAGAAGCGTTGGCAGATAAAATCATCACGTGTGTTCTAAGCCTTTTTAGGAAAGGCACACGCCGATAGTTCCACGCTAGTGAATTTGAGCGTGAGCGACATATGTACCTCATAAAGCCGCGCCCTTTGACCATCAATTCCTCCTCAACCATTGCTCAAAGCACCAGACCAAGACTTACCTCAAGCGATTGCTGCTGGTACGCTTGAATCACACACTCGGACCCCCTATCCGATATCGTCTAAAACCAAACCTCAACGTCCCCCTCTGATGGAAACTTCTTCGATTGCGTGCACGAGGCTACGTGATCGTAACATGTGCTCTTTCCCTCACGACCCTGTCACCAGTGCCTGTCAAGCCATCGTGTAGGTTGTCTTCGCTGCCTCTTCGCCCACTGTCTTCGATATCATTCCTTCTCTGCACATCGCCGCCGGAGACTGCAGAATTTTCACGCCATGGCCCGATACTCCCACTATCGGGCCCAGCCATGACTTGTTGCGAAACACTGCTTATTCTATCGGCATGTTCCTGTTCCAGCTCACGATACCACTGCTCATACGCGAGTCGCTTCTTCTCGCGCTGTAACTCTTTCCGTTCGTGGATTTCCTGTCGGAGAAGAACTCCGGCGGCGACGAGGAGGTATGCCATCTTTTATCGTGAGGGTAAGGTATGAGTATTCGGTGGTAGAAGAGTGCGTTTGTTAGTAAGTCAAAGATGAATATTTATGGAGCAACAGATAGAACTTGACCAGTTGGGGGCGGTATTAAGACAGAGATGCCAGCCGAGGGCTGCGGGCAATACAGCAGAATGGGGGCGTGCTGGGCGCGTTTATACACCAGTAAATTGATGTAGCTTGTTCTTCAACACACCGAATTCACCTTACGGCAGCCCTCTGCAAATGGTTAGTACTTAACTTAGTAAGGGCGTACTCGCGTTTAGGAAATCGACAGCTTACGGATTGGGTTCGAAGTGGCCTATAAACGTGCAAGCGAGGAGACGAACGGATACGCGCTGGTTCATGAGGAAAGCTTGATGTATTTGAAATTCCACTGGTCCAGGGTAAAAGGGCTCGATGCGCGCCGCCAACCACCTCCACTCATTTCTGAAATAATAGACAATGCCACATAGTCGTACAGCTTCGTTAAATCCTGTTTTCGTTCAATACATTATCCGTCTGGTGTTCTAGGTTTACCATGATCTCTCTCTCCAAGATTTGAGTCCACAATGTCGACCTCTTGCAGGGCCCAAGTAAAAGGTACGCCTGCGTGTCAGTGTGAGAGTCCCACATGTCACTCTTCAGTAAGCCAGATGGATTTGCAAGCCATGGTTGTACCGTGGTCACCGGTAAGCATTGCTGCATGGCGTCGAGATGTGATTGAAATGATCCACGCGTTTCTCCAGAGGATAGTCGCATTCCACGTCATCTAACTCGTTAGAAAGAGGCGAGAGAAACAAAGTCAACTGGGGGAGCAGAGAAACCAGGGGAGATAATATTGGAACCGCGGCGACTTACCCAAAGCACATGAATCGCTTCCAGCCCTTGACTCTCTCGGCTTTTCGGTTCATTCGTAGGTCGGCAAACCTCTCACCACGGGGCCCTATCACACAATCGAACTCGTCGATTGGTGGTCTCGACGTGGGTGCGAGAGTGGGTTTCTGTCTCGAGTTGACCACGGCAGCGTAGACATGAAGTTTGGCAACCGGGTTGTTCTCGCTGTCACTCGATAACGGCACATCAGGCTGCACGGTGGAGCTGTCTTCATCGATAGCACCAAGAAGTCGTGACGGCGGTGTTAACCGGCGGGGTCGAGTGCCCAAACCACTGTACATGGATGAGGTGGTTGACACTGCTGAGGAATATGAAGGAAGTGGTGGTGCGGAATCAGGAGTTGGCGAGACAAGAGTGCTTGAGGACGACAAGGTACTTTTGATAGAGCCCGATGGTGAAGGAGATCGAGAGGTCAATCGACCATCGGTCTGACCACTGCGGAGAGCCATTGTCTTTTGTGTTGCAGTGAAGGAATATGTTAAGACTATCGCGAAAATGCAGGGCTGGGAAATTTGAGGGAAACCTCGCTTGGTGGTAGCTGCCGAAGCGGCGACGATGCTATGGACGAGTAGAGTGGAGGAAGAGGACACCCCTTCTCTTCGTGACGTATGTTTGAGACGACAGTGAGCTGACAATTCAATGACAGCCTGCAAGACACAGTGGAAGCTTCAATTAGCCTTCAGGAACAGCCAAACCACGGACATATGGAAAATCTAGATGGCGACACAGGATGCATGCTGGTTCAAAAAAATAAAAAGCCACCGCGCTACACCATCTGGGTCTCTGTGAACGGTCCATGTCATGATGCTTTCACCCGCCATTGATGGCCGTTGTGTCGATTAGTTGCTTGGAGAGGTGGTGCTGGTGCTGGTGCCGGCACTGGCATGTTCTCGGCTCTCGTCTGCGCCTAAAAGCGCCATCTCACCGCTAAGGGTGGTGATTGGGCGCCCGCACCTCTCGCTAAGCCCGGAACCAGAGCCAGGAGACCCGCAGGAGACCCCTCGGACACCCCAAGAGACCCTGGAGCTGCGGTCCCCTGGGGCCCCCTAAGCCCCCGAAGTCCCCGACTGCCCGCTAAGGCTGCTCTGCAGCAGCCACTGAACTCTCAATCGGGGAAACAATAGGCGTATCTAAACTTAATTCGATCCTGAAGCTGCCAGAAAGGGTCCGAGTTTGACCATGGCTGTCGTCAATGACGATGATGGCTTGATATGCAGGGTCGTGGTTGTCAAACATGCTCGAGAGAAGTCCGCCCACACATTCAGCTCCTCACCCGCCGCAATCTGCAAACAAGGCATGTGAAAACGGCATTCTTTTCGGGCTATCAGGTGAGTATTACTCGGTAGTGTGTTGAGTGTTTGGACAAAGAGCCTCTCAGTTTGTGGTGGTCAAGTATCGGCTAAATGTAAATCCGATGCGGACTTCCGAGAAGCTCCATCTCGGTGCAGCCCGAACCGGCAACTGCACAGAGTCGTTATCTCGAATCCTCACGCAGGCCGCGTTACTTAGTGCCGTATCAGCATTTTTACCCATATGGAACCGCGAGAACCCAGCTCAAGAGCACACCTGCCGAGAAGGCTTCCTAGACAATCGCCATCGCTAAAATGGCGCGCCCACGACGAGCATCTGCCGCGTCAGATCTCAGTTCTGTGCCGGATCAGAATCAGGTACCTACGCACTCTGCAATTCTGTCCCAGGTTATGTACATATCCTGGCGGCCCGTAGTAACAAGATATCTGTAGGAACTAGGAAGTATGTACGACTACCTGGCAAAAATCGTCCTCCTAGGCCCCAGCGGCACCGGCAAATCCTGCATGCTGCACCGCTTCGTAAAGAACGAATGGCGCGTTCTCTCTTCCCAGACCATCGGCGTCGAGTTCTCTTCGAAAATAATAAAGATAGGCACACCGCCCAATCGTTCGAAACGGATCAAGTTGCAGCTATGGGACACGGCGGGCACAGAGCGGTTTCGAAGCGTGAGTCGGAGTTACTACAGGGGTGCAGCAGGAGCCATACTGGTCTACGATGTCGCAAGCATGGCGAGTTTCCAGGCGTTGCCGACCTTTCTGAGTGACGCACGGGCGCTGGCTAGTCCGCAGTTGACGGTGATTTTGGCGGGGAATAAATCGGATTTGGCGGACGAGGCGCTACAACTACATGGGCAGGCAGGTCAAACCCATGCGAGAACGCAAGCGGTGCATATGAACGGAAGCGCCCACCAACATCGCATACAGAGAGAAGACGAATCCGGTACTACGCCCGCTGCATCGAGCGCGTCAAGTCGGCAGTCATATTTCCCGTATGATTCTGGTGGAGGAGGGAGCGCCGCCGACTCCCTGAAAACGACCTCCACGCGCTCTCGCGGGGACAGCATGAATCTCTCAAAATGGACAGCAACGCAATCGGTCGAGGGTCGCGAAGTCAGCACCGAGGTCGCCTCGCGGTGGGCTTCGAAAGTCCACATTCCCGTCACGATGGAAGTCTCGGCTCTCACGGGCGAAAATGTCGATGCACTGTTCTACCGGCTGGCGGCCATGATCCTGACTAAGATCGAGCTGGGAGAGACCGATCCGGACGATCCGGCAAGTGGCATCCAGTACGGCGACGGTGCCATGGGGGCCGACGGGGACAGTATAACTACCGACGGAGGCACTGTGAGGAGGCGGAAGGGAGGAAGAGGGGGCACGGTAAGGAACGGAGTGCTCACCAGTCTGGGCGAGTGGGAAGATGTGTTTCGCAGACCGGCCTCAAGAGGAGGACGAGGGCGGTGTTGTTGACGAAAACAAAAAGTTTGAAGAAGCATGCATAATGTCTATTTTCTCTTTTTTTTTTGGCAAAGGGCCAAACGATTGCACGAGACCTTGAGCCCTCTCCCTTTCTCTTTCTTTCTGTTCACCCCGAAGCGCGTTTTGGAAAGAAAGCAAGCAAGCGAGCAAGTGAGCATTGTACAGCCTTCTTGGATTGGCTTCGAGCGACTCTGCATAATGTACAGTTTATATGGTTTCCTTGTGTACCCGCTTCCTATTACATAGATACCACTACGACTCTTGCGCATGCACTGGAGGTGGGGGGCATTTCCTCCCTCTCCAAGTACAGTCATGCCCCGATTAATATGTTAGGTTTTCTGGCACTTTTGCCCTTCTGCTATTCCTTTCTTGTCCTTCCCGGTTCTGCTTGTGCAGATGTACTCGGCATGCCCGGGGCTACGTCATGTTGTGGCCGGGCGGCGGAAAAGGTAAGATCACAACTGAGCAGTGGTCGTGGGGATGGCTATGACCATGCCAGTATGATAGGCGGGCATTTAATAGGAGAATCATGAGAATCCGTGGTGCAAGCGATATGAAATAATGTCCAGCTTCAAGCATTGGCTTTGTCTGGATGGAGATGGCAGTGGTAGTGGCAGTGGCAGTGGCAATTTGATGCTTCGAGATCCCTGTCAAACTCCCCTAATATCTATCTCCCGCGGCTCCCCAAACCCTTCTTGACCCGGTCCATCCGCTTCGTCTCCTGTCTCAACTGTCGCACCAATCTTCTCACAAAGCTCCACGAACTCGACCTGCCCTATGAGATTCTGCGCCGCACTCAACGCCTTCATGATCACGAGCTGGTTTCTCTCGCTCGTGGCAGCACGGAAACTCCTCACTAGGAACTCGCTCAACATTTCCACCGTCCAATCATCTGGGATATCTCTCAGGACTTGCAGAGGGTCAAAGAAAGTAGCGAACTTTCCGATTAGGTAGGATGTACGTTCGAGACGGTCTTCAATGTCGGAGATGGAGAGGAATTCGTGGAAGAGGAAGGTGAAGAGCTCGATCTGAGTCGTCCGGGAGGGCAAGGTGGAGGGGTCTATTGGGTAGGATGATGAGAGTGGAGAGGGACGACCGAAATAGCAGTATCGTGTGGCCGTATCGTAGTCCCCCAATCCGTGGGTTAAAAGGCGAAGGGCTTCTTTGTGGCGGCCCTTGCGGGCATCGAGGATGACGGATTCGGATACAAGGTAGGAGGAGAAGGGTGCCAAGCGCTCAAGGACCATAGAGACCGAATAAGTCAGATCGTTCCCGGACGCGTTGTTGCCGGTGGTTGCGTACGCGCCACTCCCTAGAAGCTGGAGGAGACGGAGGCGCGATTGCCACCATGGCTCTGGGGGGGCGTTTTGGTGAATGAAATCGAGGTAGGTCGGCTTGGGGGATTCAAGAGCCCGGTAGGTCGAATAGCTTTCTGCCAGTGACGCACGAGCAGATTCGGATTTTTCCAAGACAGTCAGGACTGAGTCGAGATAGTAGCCGATCAGGTCGTCGGCGTACTGCCCGAGATGCTTGCCAAAGACGAGATATTCCAGGTATTGCTGGACTGCCCCTGGCGCTTGTTCTTTGAGAAGTTGAACCACTTGTTGGGGGCTGAACTTTACCCGTGCAGCGTCATCCGTGAAAACTTGGACGGCGAGGTCTGGATTTCGTTGAGCGAGCCATAGAGTATAGTCTTGAACGAGGTCGACATCCCGAATGACTGTCAAGTACCGGCGGAGTTGTCCCTCCACATACCCAATGTTTGAGCCGTAGTCCACATCCTTCTCTCCGTCAATGATCCGTTTCCACGTCGCAAGGACATCTTGAGCTTGTTTCCTGCTCTGGTAGAGGCGGCTCAAGACATAAAGTCGATTGTACCGTTCCAGAAGAAAGGTCGCACGCTCGAAATCACCCTTCCAATAGTCGACGGCATTGTGCAATTTGGCTCGCACCGATCTCTGGGCAGGGCTTTCTGCTGGCAATGCTTGATCCAAATGAAGCAAGACATGAAGAAGCGCCGCATCTACAGAATCAAACACATACTTGTCATCTGTAATGCTACCGTAGCCGCGCTTTTCTTGCCATAGCATCAAGAAATGTCTCATCATCATCCAGAATTCAGTCGGAGCATCATCAAAGTTAGAAATCGGTGATTGATGGTCCAGCAGAAGGTCTGCCATGCCCCGATGAAGCCAGATACCTTCCGGTCCGTACAAGACCTCCAGCGAGAGTGGAGGTGACAGAAGTAGCACGATTCGGGGATCTAATCCTCCGTCATGGAGTGTGTTTTCGACAGCTCGGAACGTGTCTTCGAGGGTCGAAGCGGCCGAAAGCTGCGTCTCCAGATGCAAGAACAGTATCAGACTGGCCTTCTGTCGGATATAGTTCAATGAAAGGAACTCTGTCTCATCCTTCGGTTCGCGATTGTGTATACTAGCCAAGAACCCAAAGATCTGCCCAGGTCTCACATTGGCAGGTTGGCCGTCGACCATATACTGCATTAGTCGACATTCGAGCTGCGAGATTAAGGGATTCTGTAAGATCATGAGAAGCTCTTTTCCGTGCCAAACCAAGTTTCTCGTGAAAGCTCGTCCGAAACGGCCGGCAAGTTTTTGTTCTTCAGCAGCACGCTTTTTCACGAGTTCTGTCGACGGCTCTACAGGCGTGTTCAAGGATTGACTGTCAAATAGAGCACGCTCTTGCTCCACCTGCTCCACGGCGGACTGTGTCCTTGGATCACTCTCGCCGAGGGCGCTTTCTCGATGATTCAATGATCTGATCGAAAGTGGCACCAGTGTCAGGAGTTCTCCGGGGGCCTTGAAGAAATGCTTATGCGTACTTAGCGTGTGGCGCAAGCCAGCGTGAGCATTTTCGAATTCGGTTGATGGCAGTGCAACACATGTGCGAGGATGAGCCAGCTCGGAAGCATTCTCCACCACCTGGATTTCCAGTTTCCTCTTTGTGACGCCTTCCTGAACCTTCCGCAGAAGGGCAAATATGATTTTTCCTTCATCTTCCGAGCGCGGGGCACCTTCGTTTTCTGGTACAGCGAAGTTGTCCACGAGCAAATCCTCCGGATAACATTCAAAGTCGATGGTCCCTCGTACAACATCGCCGTCCAAGTTCACAAACATACCAACACCCGGCTCGGATTCTGTCGTGCCGGTCGTAAGCATAAATTCTGTCGGAAAAGGGGACAGGATATGTGGCCTTAGACGCTTGTCAGAATGCTTGCTGTTGGTACTAGTTGATGGCCTGGTGGGTAGTGCATCAGTCGACGCACGGGGACGAGCTCTCGGACGTCCAGTTCCGTCACTACTTCCAGGGGTTGGCAAATTGATAGATGGTGTTGTAGGTCGGCCTGGACTGGCTGCTGCTGTGTCAGGAGGCAATACATACGACTCCTGCTGACGGCCTTGAGGACTATCCATTCTGTCTTCTGTAGAGCCGATCAGATTTCCCATGCTCGTGCTTCGACCATGACCAGCTGCTTCTGCAGGTGGAGGTGACCGAGCTGGCGATCGCCCACCATTATCAGCCGAAACATCGTCTTCCGTGGGCTGCGACGAGATAGGAAACAATGGAATTTTTTGCTGATGTTCCACCTCCAGGAGCGCATAACTCGTATCGTCGGCCACGCATGCAATCGTCTCTCTTCTGCTCGACCTCAGACATCCAGGGTATTCAATGTTATTTCTGAGCGATCTCAGCCTCTCGCCCACTCGAACCAAGATGATTCGTCTGGAGTTTGCGATCATCACCACAGGCCCTTCAGGGTTCTCTTGGTCTTCATTTTCGTCCATTCCACCAATCCATTGCACTCCTGTGGGTTCCCTGTTGGGAAATGCCGGGCTGAATTCCGGAAGTGAGTAGAACGAGACGACGCCGTTGCATAATACACAGGCTTTCAAAGGGCCGGGCAGGACGAGGATCTGCTGTATGCCTGGCGCATTCGGAGAATCTGCTGATACAACATGACCGCTGGGCTGCAGTCGCGAGGCTAGAATGAAGGTTGAAGGCGCATTGTCGTCGTCCTGGTCAGAAGGGATCGAGACAAGGTGTAGGATTTCGGCCGCAGAGGTTCCGATATATAAATTGTTGTCTGAAGGATCGTGAGAGGCATGCGGGAGGTGCAGGATACACAACCTCACCTACTCCAATATTCTACACATGTAATTGATACCTCTGCATTACCATCATCCGCCGCCAGTGGAATGTCTTCGAGAACCGCTCGGAGAACATACGGGCCTGGTTCAGGCGGGGCCAGTCTCTGTCGCTTTGCAGGTCGCGGGTCATACAGCTTTACTCCATCCATCGGTTGCATCAAGCTTCAAGGATATTGGGAGAGAGCATCCATACCTGCAGGTAGTCTCGCAAGGTTGTGGTCAACAATAAGTGCAGTGCTGGCCTCACTCTGTCACTTTCTCGATCGTGGTTGACGGCTGGAGGCGGAGCAATGCAGCCTTAGCGCAGTTACTGCGGGAGATTCGGTTTCGAGGCGCAGTCTCAGATTGAACGATTCACTCAAAGCCAGATCTTCCATCCCAATGTCTCTGCTGTTGACGCGTTGGACCTTGATTTCAAGCCTTTTCTGGGCTCATCTGACTTTATTCTCGTGCACACGAAAATTCCGCCGATGTACCTCTGCTGATGGATTCTGCGAGCCGGCTACATTTCAATCGGGAGCATCAGTAAATTCCATCCCGTACTGACGATATGGACGCAATGGTGATATCGGAGGTCAATGACCCTCGAGCAGAGGAGGATGGTCCCCGGTCTGAAAATATTGTACACAGGCCTCCAGGTGAAGCAGAAAATAAGTTCCAGAAGGCAATTGCAGCATGGCGAAGTAAGTTCATGTCGACTGCCTCATGTTCGTTCTGCTGCTAACTCACCAGACATTGATCTCTCCTCGTTGATGTCCCAATTAGATTCTACAGCCTCGGAAATTGTCGCCCAACAAAGAGACGCCTTGCTCGAACGGAAGGAACTTGCACAGAAGACAAAGGACTTTCGAAAATTGGATGATACAGCAAAGTTAACCGAGTATAAGTCACTCTTGAAATGTTGATTTGCTCCTGTGCTGTGAACCGGTCCGAATCTAACTGCCTGCAGCATATCAAACCTTCATTGACCTGATTACTGGCCATGGCAAGACTTCCTCGTCCGCATTCCTCCAACTATATCAGTCCCTCTCCGAGGCTCCAGACCCTTTCCCTCTTCTCGAGGCCTCGGTCGACTCTCTTGTTGCGTCCGAGGATACAGTGCCAAAGCTCAATGCTGAAAACCAGCAGCTGTTTGCTCGCGTCAGTAAGTTGACGGCCCAACTCGAAGAGACAGAACAAAAATTGCAAGAGGAAAGCAAGGCCAGAAAAGATGCCGAGGCTGGAACAGGTACTCTAGTGCAGGAGATTGAAGCCAAATGGGAGAACGTCTTGGAGGAGAAACAGAGCAATTGGACGGCAAAAGAGCGCTTTTTAGAAGAAAAGGTCGACAACCAGGACAGATTGCTCAAAGAGTTGAAAGCCAGCTACGAAGTGTCTCAGAGACTTCAGGATGGTTCTACTGAAGCTGCAACATCCAAAGCCGCAGCGGCCGAGCTGGGGATGATGACTAACGAACTAGAAAAGACAACTGCCCGTCTTGCCGAAATCGAGGCGAGGAACGAACAGTTGCGAGTCGACCTTGCTCGAGCCACTTCCCAGAGCACGGAAAATCACAACATTGAAGATAACCCTTCGTTTTTACGCCTCCAGTCAGAAAACTCTTCGCTTCTGCGGAAAATTGAGTCGGCAAGGTTCGAGAGAGAAACGGAGAAGAGAGATTGGGACAATAAGCTGCGTCAGGCCGATAGGCAGCGATCTCAACTCGCAAGTGAGAATGAGGAACTGCGTACAAAGGTCAGTAAATGGTCTGACTATGAAGATCTCAGACGGGAGCTAGATACTCTTCGGTCGATTGAACTGTCAATTGGGGACGATGAAGACGGGGACGAGGCTGCCCTGAACGGTTCAGCAGAGAATGGCACGAAGCAATCTTTGGAACAGCTGCTGCTCGCACGCAACAAGAAGCTCGCCAACGAGCTGACACTCCTACGGGTATCACATCAAGACCTTCAACGTCAGCTTGAAGACCTTCAAGAAGAGCTGTCTCGTACGAATGCTGAGTTGGAGAAATCCCAGAAACTGTCTTCAACCCTTGAGAATGATCTCATGCGCGTGCAGGAGGAGGCCGCAAATGCACTTCCCTCTTCCGGGATGTCTGTCGCAGGGACTTACGTATCTCGGCATCCGACGGGCTCCTTGCGGCGAGGAAGGGCATCACCCACATCCTCAATCATTTCGGGCTACGACATGCAGCCGAGAAGCAATACTTTGGAGTCACTGCGAGCGGGAGACCCTGTTGGTGGAGGATCTGGCATTTTGCCAATGATCCAGGCTCAAAGGGATCGGTTCAAACAGAAGAACCAACAGCTTGAAGAAGAGCTATCCAAAACCTACGCGACTGTGACTTCACTGCGTCAAGAAGTGGCCTCTCTTCAGAAGGACAACTTGAACCTGTACGAAAAGACGCGATATATCTCCGCATACAACCGGAGTCCAGCCACATCGTCTTCAGCTTACTCTGGAACGCCAGCACACACCGCCATACATATGGATGACACGACTACCAGTCGCTGGAAGTCGCAATACGAGGCCAACATTTCCCCTTTTGCTGCTTTCCGTGGCCGAGAAGCGGCACGTGCCTATAAGCGCATGAGCTTCCCAGAAAGAATAATATTTTCTTTGACAAGGGTTGTTCTCGCCACCAGGACTTCGCGCAATCTCTTTGCCGGCTATTGTCTCGCGCTCCATGTCTTGGTCTTCGTAATGCTCTACTGGATGGGCACCACAGACGTTGATCGAAATGTCGTCCACCTAGGCGAAGCAGCAGTGGCAGCAGTGGGCGGCGGAGGGCTTCGATCACCTGAGTCCCATGATCCAGACTGGCATCAGGAGGAATTTGGATAGCTTCTCGCAAGCAACCTTGCTTTGCCAGGGGTGCTCCGCTATTACTGTGTCGGATATGAGAATACCCGCAGCTTTTTTCCCTTTTCCGTGGAACAGAATTCCCTGTCGCTTCTCACTTATCATTCCAGTCCACTCATCTAGCCCCCTTCCGTCGAGATGAGATTTTGGCACGCTCCGCACGGTTTTATTATGCGTACGCGTTCCAGGAACCTTCCGTTCTAAGGAACCCCTCTTCCAGCCAGCGAGCTCCACGACTACAATAGCTTTTAACATTTCATCACAACAAATCAGAACTTTCTAATTTCAAATCAGCGGATTGTGGCCCTTCGGATAGACAACCTTTGCTGAGGCGTGCATGCCAACTAATATTTTGCGGGATCCATCGGAGTGAGCACTAAGCCACAGGATGCCGAGTATTGCAACGGTCGTTAGATGGACTCACTACGGTCCTCTACAAGTAATATAACGAAGGCACCAGCGGCCGTAAATGTTACCCGAAACGACTGCTGGAGACAGACATCGAGGCTGACGCGAATGCTCCGTCGCTATTGTCCAAGTAAGCGCAGAACACATGGCACAGGGCATACGTATGCACCTTGGGTTGAGCCACGTTTCTTCCAATCCCTCGGATCCACTATCCGCCCTGTCTCTGTCTACACAAACTATCCAAAAACTACGAGGTATGCTGGCCATCATCGTCAGCTGGATGATGGCTCACCGGACCTATCTTGCGCCTTAGGTATTTCTTTCGGAAATATTGGGATCGGCCTCTCCAAGGTCTCGCTTTTCGGTCCTGTCACCTGCCTGGTAATTGGGCGCATTTAGATCTGATGGCCTGTTTCTGGGCTTAGCACCGATGGAGCATCATCTAGTTTAGCAGAGGAATCTGCACTCTCACACTACCATGTTCGGCAACATCTTTGAGGCAACTGACAGATGACAATGTCCCCATCATCACGGAGCAAACATCTCTCAGACTTGTCTGTTATTGCCCACGCTGCCTCTAGATGAATGAAAAAGCCAAGGACAAGCGCCGACAACGATTCGATTGGATATGCGTGTCTAAAAACCTGAAACGTGTACTAGGGTCTGGGAGGGACTGTCTCTACATCTTTGGACGGCTCCTCGACACCGTGTATCCGCTTTGCGCACTTCATATGCACGTCATCCAGTTCCAAGCGGGCCAAAGACTTCGGGATTGGTGTGAGATGGTAGGCCGGCGGCTGGCGGGCGGCAAGGTAATGACCAGACGAACTTCCGAGGACGCCTGAAGGAAGCCGATAGGGGAGACCGGGCTGGGGCGTATTGGGCGTCGGAGGCCAACAAGCGGCCAGCCGACCAACGTACCAAATGCCTGGCCGCCAGAGCCTCAGCGTCCCCGCCTAACCAAGAGGGCACAAGAGCCTCCGAATTCTCAGTCCAAGCTGTTTTCGGCCGCCGCTGGCGCCAATTGCCCTTCTATTATTACACTGGACCCTCGTCGATCAGACTAGCAGCCGACAAATCTCCCTTGCCGCCTCTTGCGGCATCCATGCGGCCAAGGAGCCTCCACCCTGGCTGGCGAGCCAATTACAAATGCAAGGGCCCCAAGATAGCAACACTGCCTTCTCAACCAAGCTTGCCAGATCCACAGTCAGAATGACAACCATCCTATGCTTGGTTGGTATACCAGTCCACTTCACAAGTTGATATAATGCGGCGGCTGGTCTCGAAAATGGTCAATGATTTCCTGGGTTCCTCATATACAGTCTTTCCTCTCATTTTCAGCAGCTCATTCCAGCAACTCATTAATCAGTGTGCACCTTTCCTTGCAGTCCCAAAAGAATCTACGGGCCAGACACTTCCCTTCATTAATACCGTTTGACTTTCCTTTTGCTAAAATGAAATACTCAATGCTTCTCGCTTCATTGGCGCCTACCCTGATGGCCGCACCACTCACTCACGATACGTTCGAATGGACGCCGACGCTAGCTGGCTACTTCGACGTTGTTTTCCAGTACATGCAGCAGGCTAAATCGCCCGGACAACCATCCGCAACTTGTGACCTCTCAAGAGCTGCTATGCCGATCGCACCGACGCCACTGCCCAATCCGACGGGTTTGATACTTGAGCATGTTGCTGTGGGCAGAGGTATACAGGTACGTGCCCCTGCTTCCTGCTTGGCCAACGGATTGCTGACATGATTAGAACTATACATGTGCCAATGCCACAGCCACTCCCGCGGCAATCGGGGCTGTGGCGAGATTCTACAATGCCTCCTGTGTGGCGGCCGACTATCCAGATCTTCTCGGCCTCATCCCCAACCTGGCGCTGCAATACCCCTTGCCGGCTGATCCATCTGCTCCTCTTGCCCCCTCGGACCTTCAACTTTCGACACATCACTACTTCTCAAACGCCTCCACTCCGGTCTTTGCTTTTGACACTGCCACCTCTCCCAAGTTTGGCACAGTCTTTGCTCAAAAAGTACACTCCTCCGATGCGCCAGCCAACGCTGTGCCCGGCGTCAGCGGCATCGGCAACGGTGCGGTCCCTTGGCTTTACCTGACGTCTCGACCCACCACTGAAAGCCCAATCAAAGCCGTCTACCGCTTAAGCACGGCGGGTGGGCAACCACCGGAGACCTGTGCAAATATGCCTGCGGCTTTCAGCGTGGATTATTCGGCGATCTACTGGTTCTACAAGTGATAAAGTAATATGGGGTTGAAAATTGATAGTGATTGTACTTGGCTTGGCGTTGGGGGTTAGATATGCTTTCTAGAGGCTCTGATGCCTTCATTTGGGCGGCGCTCTTGATAAACACTGAGATGCCGCGAAGTTTTCGAGTACATCGTATTGCTGCAATATATACTCCGTCCCTCAAGTTACATCTGAGAAGAAAACACTTTGAAATTGAACGAGTTACAGCATCACGCTCCTTGGGTTTTTCCAGCTCGAATGAAAGACGGAAGAAGCGGAATTAGGTTCGTAATTTATCCGATCTCCTTGCCATCACTCGCAACTATTGAATATGGCTCTCTGGAGTCTCTCTCACTCTTCCGTTCAGCGAAGGACCAGCCATTCCATCCAAATAAGCCGATTACCGCTGTAAGCAACAGGGGACTTCCGCCGTGACTGACTCGTCTTGTTTAAGCCTATCCTCGAGCAGACACAATGACTTTGTCGGCTCGCGCATCTGGAGACGCGCCACACATCAATTCCCGGCCTCTGGATGTTAATAGGCAGCTTGCGAGACGCAAGAATCTCAACTTCACACATGTCTCCTAGCAGAATGATACAAGCTCAGCCTTTTTCATATCACCCGACTCTACAGCTATGCTCTCTTTTTCCCATTCTCACCAGTCGACATAGACTTTGTTTCGAACCTGGTTGAAAGTCTAAACAAGTGGTCTGGACTCCACTCACAAGATGTCAATTGGTACTTTCTTATGAGTCAACTTGACCCAGGTGATCTACCGATGGACACGATATCAAGTCCGACCAGTGGTTCAGGCTGCACATTGACCACCTTGTCTTGCAGCAGGGGCAAAATCCTGACGCAGCCACCAGCAACAAGTCTGCAATTCCAGCCACCCGGTTCATCAGACCTGGGGTCAGAATCTAGCGAAGAATGAGGCCCAATGTGCTTTGCATCGAGCAAATCCTTTAGGCCTGATGCTTAACGCATATGAGCACTTCTTCGAAGCTACATGCCGAGTCTTCGGGCTCAATTGCCGGTGCATGCAGCTCTCAAGCCGATCTGTACTCGTCCTACCCTTCTCATGATCTGAAGGTGAGCACATTTGTCTTCACGGGTCTCCACATGCGAGCCACGTCCGCTGCCGAAATTGTTACGTGAGGGCTTTTGCTATGCATTTGATGGGAGAGGGCGCCAACCACGCTCAAGTCGAGATGCTGCTTTGCCAAAAACGACTTCTCGATTTATCCACCATCGCAACACTATAGGGCTGACCCAAAGCGAACCAGTCAAACCACCCATTGGGCCAAAAGCCTCACTCACGGAACCGACCAATCATCCAGCCGGAGGAGATGAATGGCGTGGCGGTCGCCTACCCAATCAAGATGTTACCCAAGTTGATGAGTCGCTCTGCCTGTATCAAGTCTTCAAAGAAACTTTTTGAGCACCTTTCCTACGCCCAACGATAGTCTGGCGCAGCATGTGTCTAGAATACTTGTGGGACCACCTCCTTTCGAGTACAAAAGCCCAATGGTCGCATGTTTCTGTGCCCTGCTCTCCACAGACTCAACACGCAAACATACACACGGCCGCTCGGCGACACACAACATACTACTCAGCACACTCTGCAGCACGCTCGCTCTTACAACAGCGAACTCATCGACACATTCGTTCTCTACAAATCCGGATGCACCAACGGACTCAAAGAGCTCGGCATACGGCACACTTCGGACGAATCATTCAAATTTGCCTTCAATCTTACCGACATCTATTCCTGTCTGGGACATATTTGTTACATTTATTCAATATGTCTATCCTCAATCCAGAGTACGGAAAGCTGTACGGGCAATACAAGCAAGCCACAGACAACGTTTTGTCTTGGATCAGAGCTCTCTACAACCGTCCGAGCACGATTCCCCTGAACAATCATCTCCAGTTGGCTGTCTCAGCCATTCAAGACGGAATCGAAATCCCTGAGGACATACTCGAAGACCTGAGAACAGCAATCGACCTACGAACCAAGACGGCTAAGTTTCATATGCAAAGTGGAACATCAGACCACGGACACGACCACATCATTACAATTCTTCAAACGATCTCGTGGATCTTCTCTCCTTCGAGACCGTCAACACCGGAATCGACCTTGACAAGTTCGGCACTTCCATTACCCGCTCCCAGTCAGCAAGAGTACTTCACACCCCAAGCCCCTGATCCTCCCCTCCAGGGGTATTTACCACCATTTCCTTTGCAGCAGGAAAGGTGCCATCCTCCGTTCTGTGCATTCGATCACATCTCTCAATATGAGCAACGGCCCAGCGGCGCCTTCTATTCGCCACCTCCTTCTCCGCCGCCGCCACCTGGCCTATATCCGACATGGAGTGTATCTCCATCTCAATACTCTCCTATCGACCTAGCCATCATCATGAGCATCCCCAGCTTTCACATGCCGGCTTCTATGTTTGAGCGTGCTCCTCGATATTAATTCATATGGTTTCATACAATCGATCGATCGATCAGTCGGTCAGTCATTAATTCAGCCAGCCAGCCACGAATTCGGTCGGCTTCACCTCCGCGTCTACCAGATGTACAACTTATTTACCAGCAATCTACATCTGCAAGGGTAATCCAAAATTGGCAACATCTACTCCAACGATACTACGGCACCTACTGCGACAACGGTAAGACTGAGGATATTCGTCACCACAACAAAATCGGCAACAGCAACGGCTACATGAGTTTCATCATCAACATCTATGCACAAGACACAATTACCAGCCCAGTGCCGCTGCGCGCTTGTGGAAAGATCCAAATGGTTATGTGTCTCTTCCAATGTACCAACCGCTTCTCTCACTAACCGACACTAGGCAGGAGAAACTTCAATCCGCGCATACGCACATGGATTGTTAATATGAGAGATGGAGACAGAGACAGCGACAGAGACAGAGACAGCGACAGAGACAGAGACAGCGACAGAGACAGAGACAGCGACAGAGACAGAGACAGCGACAGAGACAGAGACAGCGA